>NW_012267278.1:7511146-7511989 GCF_000151885.1 Dipodomys ordii | reverse complement strand
AGTTCTCTTTGAGTGTTCTCAGCCTGTTCACGCCATTCCTGTCTTTTTCTGAGTATTCTCAAGCTGCTCATGCAAATCCTGTATCAGCTTTTGAGTAGCTTCCTTATGCTTATGATATTCCTGTATACACTTTTGAAATGCCTCCTCTCTCTCCCTATCACGCTCATACAGAGACCTTTGTATGCTTTCAATCTTTTGATTTATCATGTTTTCCAACAGTGTTTGTAGAGCTATTTGGGAATTCTCCTCTGGATTATTCATTATCTGTTCTGTCCCCTGATTACCTGGATTGGGAATTGAGATACCCGGATTTGCCATTTTTCTTGTGTTTTTCCGGCTTACTCTGCCCATTTGAGATGAAAATAGCACCAGTTTTGTGCTAGAACACTATCTTAAGGCAAGCATCAACCCAAGTCTGAATTTGCACAGTCAATAGTCTACAGATACAATCTAGTTCAACAGATACATCTATTCAACATCAAACAACTATACGTTAATGGGCTAAGGACTGCAAAGAAGACTTTGTAAGACCAGAAATTATTAGGGTTAGGGAGAGATGTGTATAAAAAAATAGGAATAGATTGATGTGGGGAGGGTCTGGGGGAGTTAACTAAATCTTAATCTCAAAGCATGAAATAGGTTGGGCAGGATGAAAGTAGAGAGAGAGAAAAAAAAAGAAAGGGAAGGGGAAAAGAAAAGAGACCAGAAAAAATGGAAAGGTAGAAATTAATAAAATTATGTAGATTCAATAACAATCTATTTAGATAAGAATGTGAATTTATTGAGAGAAGAGGAGGGATATAAAGTAGATGTGAAAAACTTAAAAATAAAAATGCTTAAAAT
>NW_012267278.1:7506402-7510066 GCF_000151885.1 Dipodomys ordii | reverse complement strand
GTGACTTTTCCCTGGGTGGAGCTGAGTCTGGCAGGTCATGCCGCCATTAAGTTCTTGTGACCTGCTAAATGACTCGTTTTATTCCAAGGCCTGAGTTGGAGCTAGCAGCTCCGCCGAGCTTTGTTGGTATCCAAGATGGAGATCACCGGTGCTGGGGGGGGAGGGGTGGCCTTCCCTCCTCTGCTCCTGAGAAGGAGTGAGGATGTTAAGCTTCTACTCACGCCGAGACTTGGTTCCTGGGTCGTCTCTGGTCTGCGAACTGCAGGATGAAGATGTCCGCTCCTTGTCGGTTCTTGCTGGTGTGGAGTAGAATCCGCTCGCCCGCTGCGTCTGGCTCCTTCGTTCCGGACTCTCTGTTGCTCAGGTATGGCGGCTGTGCTCGCCCGCCACCGCCACAGCTGCTGCCACCGCCACAGCTGCTGGCAAGGGCTCAGAAGTGTCTCCTTCCCTGGGTTTCCTTCTCTGGCCAAACTCTCTGTCCAGTGATGATTCACTTGGTGTAATTCTCTGACTTAGGACTGTTCACTGGAACTCTAAAACTGGTTTCTATGCGAGAGCTTGTTTAGACTCCAGCTTCTCCTCCGCCATCTTCCCAGACTCCCCCCAATGAGCACAATTTCTATCAAGCATTGTTACCTCCTTCTTTGTTTTTCCTCTACCACCCTTCCCTCCCCAACCTTCCCAACTCCTCCCTGCTCCATCCTTCTCATCTCCCTTCTCCCCAACACTCCACTCCCCACCAAAGTTGTAAAGTTCATTTTCAGCATAGTTTCTTGTACATCTCATTGTTTGAATGGGTCAATCTGTATCCTTATTTCAGCATTTTGTTCCCTTCCCTCCCCAAATCAGAAAAAGGTATTTACAAGATGTAGTGCCCCTGAATCAAATACAGTGAAAATAGGGGTTATACCGTGGGGGAAGAACACACCAAAGAAACAAAAAAAAATCACACAGTACATTATAAATATGTTTAAAAAAACAATAGGAAGCAAGAAAAAAACACTTGTGTTCCTATCTTGGGGTTCATTTTGCTTCACATCATCTTATATGGTCATATGTACATAGCTTTTGACCTTCAAAAGACTCCACATAGAGCTCACCTATGACTCAGTAATCACACTTTTGGGCATTTACCCAAAGATCACAAACAAGGCTATACTTATTGAAGCATTACTAACCATAGCTAAGATATAAGACCAGCCTAGATGCCCCTCAGTAAATGAATGGATCAAGAAAATGTCACACACACACACACACACACACACACACACACACACACACACACACACACACACTGGAATTCTATGCTATGCTTCCATCAGAAAGAATGGCATTGCCCCATTTGTTAGGAAATGGAAAGATTTGGGAAAAAATATATTAAGTGAAGTAAGCCAGGCCCAAAGAAACATATGTCCCATGATTTCCCTTATTTGCAATAACATGTATAATCTTTCTTAAGCTGTACTTTCATGTAATCTCACTTCTTTTGGTCCTCAGACTCTATTTTTGTCTGTATCTTTCAAGAATACTTGAGGTATGTGACAAAGAGAAATAAGAAGTTTAGATCCTACTTGTACAATGATATTCAATTTTCTTTTTAGCTAATGAACCCAGTATTCTAATCAAATTTGTGTATGGATATACTTATAGAAGTTTAATATGTTTCAAAATTATATGACTAAATTAAAAAATAAAAACACTCTAGACACTGGACCACTTTGGAAAATGAATGACCTATGAATTTGGTTGCTTCCTTCCAAGAGTATTATGCCTTGTCCTTCCTTAGACATTTATCCTTTTCCCCCCTTCTAGTTATGGAGACAAGACATTTTGTGCCAGCACCTTAAAGAAGTATGTTTGCTTTGACTCTGAGGTCTCTGATCCATTTGGAGTTGATTTTGGTGCAGGGTGTTATATAAGGACCTAGCTTTAGTTTTCTACAGATGACAAACCAATTTGCTAGCACCATTTACTGAAGAGGCTGTCATTCTTCCTTTCTATTTTTTTTAGCTCCTTTATGAAGATTAGATGGCTATGGTCTGTGGGTTCAATTTTGGGTTTTCAATTCTATTCCATTGGTCCTGAGGTCTGTTCTTGTGCCAGTACGAAGCTGTCTGGATTACTATGGCTTTGTAGTAGAGTTTGAAATTTGGTATGGATATTCCTCCAGCACTATTCTTTCTGTTAAGGATTGTTTTTGCTATTCAGGGTCTTTCATTGTTCCATATGAATTTTTGGGTTGCTTTTATTTCCTTGAAGAATGAGGTTGGAATATTGATACGTATAACACTGAATTTGTAGATAGCCTTGGGAAGTATTTCCATTTTCGCAATGTTGATACTTCCAATCTAGGAGCATGGGAGGTTTTCCCACTTTCTAAATTCTGCTTTGATTTCCTTTTTCAGGTTTTTAAAGTTTTCATCATAGAGGTCCTTCACTTCTTTGGTTAAGTTAATTCTTAGGTATTTTATTTTTTGTGGGGCTATTACAAATAGAGTTGCTTTCTTGATTTCAGCCACGTTCTTCTCATTGTTGGCCTACAGAAAAGCCATTGATTTTTGAGGTTAATTTTATAACCTGCTACTTTGCCAAAGTTTTGAATCAGCTTGAGTAATTTGGGAGTGGAATCCATGGGATTCTTTAAATACAAGATCATGTCATCTGTAAAGAGGGAGAGGTTTATTTCATCTTTCCCTATTTGGATCCCTTTTATGTTTGCATCTTGTCTTATTGCTGTAGGTAGGCATTCTAATACAAAATTGAAGAGAAGTGGAGAGAGTGGATACCCTTATCTCGTTCCTGAGTTTAGAGGAAATGGCTGAAAATATTACAGGATGAAATAGGAGAGACACAGGCCGAAATACCCAGAAACACAACAAATCAAAGAAAGGTTGAAAAAATGATTGCATGAAGCTGCAGAACTTCTGCATGGCAAAGGACATAGCTATCAAGATAAATAGAAAGCCCACAGATTGGGAGAAGATCTTCACTAGGCATACAATGAGTAAGGGTCTCATATCTAAAATATACTTGGAACTCAAAAAATCAAATCCCTCAAAAACGAATCCTGAAAGAAACAACTGCCCAATAAATAAGTGGGCTAAAGACTTCAAGAGAAACTTCTCTGAAGAGGAAAGAAGGAAAGCCAATAGACACATGAAGAAATGCTCAAACTCTCTAGTCATAAAAGAAATGCAGGTCAAAACAACATTGAAATTCCACCTCACCCCAGTTAGAATGGCTATAATCAAGAAATCTAATAACAACAGATGTTGGAGGGGATGTGGCCAGAAGGGAACCATACTGCATTGTTGGTAGGAGAGTACACTTGTTCAACCACTTTGGAAAGCAGTATGGATTTTCTTCAAAAGACTCAACATAGAGCTCCCGTATGAGCCAGCAATCCCACTTTTGGGCATTTAGCCAAATGATCACAAACAAGACCATATTAAAACTATCAGCACAACTGTGTTTATTGCAGCATTATTTACCATAGCTAAGATATGGAACCAACCAGGATGCCCCACAGTAGATGAATGGATCAAGAAAATGTGACATAGATAAATAAATAGATAGATAGATAGATAGATAGATAGATAGATAGAATGGAAATCTATGCCTCCATCAGAAAGAATGCATTGCCCCATTTGTTAGGAAATGGAAA
>NW_012267278.1:7480542-7506352 GCF_000151885.1 Dipodomys ordii | reverse complement strand
AGGAAATGGAAAGGCTTGGAAAAAATTATATTAAGTGAAGTAAGCCAGGCCCAAAGAAACATAGGTCCCATGGTTTCCCTTATTTGCAATAACTAGTATTGTCTGGGACAAGTAGAAAAGGTCAAAAGCTATGTACATATGACCAGATAAGATGAAGTTAAGCTAAATGAAACCCAAGATAGGGATACAAGTAGTTTTTTCTTTCTTGCTATTGTGTTTAATAGGTAACATGACTTTTTTTGTTTCTTTTATGTTCCTACCCCACGGTATAACCCCTTTTTTCACTGTATTTGCTGTTGGTATAATTTGCGGAGGGGAAGGGAAAAAACAAAATGTTTAAATAGGGATACGGTTTGACCTATTGTAACAATGAGATGTTCAAGACACTCTGCTGAAAAACAAACTTTACAATTTAGGTGGGGGGGGGGAGGTGGGAGAGGAGTGTAGTTGTGGATGTGGGAGGGAAGGGATTTTAGGGGAAAAACAAAGGAGGAGTCAACAATGCTTCATAAGAAATGTTTATTACCTTGCTTATGTAACTGTAAACCCTCTGTACAATAAAACACACACACACACACACACACACACACACATTTAGAAATAAGTTTGAAATAGCTGGAACTACCCAAAATAGTTCATCATTCATATCCCACCTTTGCCAGCTTTGGGGCCCAATGCAGCCCCAAAATTTGATGTTCAGCTAGGAAACCTCAAAATATTGGAGATTTTCTTTTTTTTAGAAAAACTATTTTCTCAAAACGAAAAGAGATGAAGGAAAGCAATGGAGGGAGTAAATCTGGTCACGTCTACATTATATGCATCTATACACTTGTCAAAGTGAAAATTCCTTATACAATTAATTGGTGGTAATAACAACAATAAAACATTAATAAAAGAAGGAAAAGGATGATCTAGAGGTTAGACTATATGACCAAAATCCCATGGTCTAGGCATATACATCCAACCTGTAAGCAGAAAGAAGAGGGTCTATAGAAATGGAAAGAAAGCAAGCTCTGTTTTTGGCAGATCTGTGACTTTATCTTTTTTTTTGTTTGATTTATTAAAGTTGATGTATACTTTACCTAGGGAATAACTAAGATCCTACTGAGTTGATGGATATTTTCCCCCTGAGTAGAATTTCATTTTCTTTTGTTGTTTTTCCTCTCTCTTTCTTTCTGGAGGCAGTGATGTTTGAACTCAAAGTCTCACATTTGCTATGCTTGGCACTCTACCACTGTACCCACACCTCTAGCCTTATGTTACACTAGTAAAATTTTAGAGAATGTATAGAGTGAATTTTTCTGTCCATGCTGGCCATAAGCCAAGATCTTCCAGATCTCAGCCACCTAGGCTGGCCAGCCTGCTTCTTGTGTAAAATTTCTTTATTCAATATTTGCTCTGGTCCCCAGAAAGCTATCATATCTGGATTTAGTCATTATTTAAAGGGAAAAAATGAGATATGAATAGATATTCTTCCATATATGCTCCGGTTCTTCTCCATACTAAACCCTCCTGAATATAAGAAGAACCAAAATCAAGACATTCTTATGAACTAGAATTTTAAGCTGTCTGCCTATAGGTTTCTTAAAGTCACAAAGCTTTCCTGCTACAGAAGAGCAAGCATGGAGTGTGCACTGATTTGTTCAGTCTTCTTGTAGGTTTCTTTTTCAACCTCTCATGTTGTGTTGATTTTTTTGCTACTTGTTCTGTTTCTGCACTTGAGTAATTGGGGGCAGAAGCTGACCCTACTGGTGTATAAAAGTAATTGACCACAGTAAATTTTGCCCTTTGTGTTGCACAGGTAAAGAAAGTCCTTTATTTCACACTACACTGTAAATTATCTGCTCATAGCCAGTTTCTGAAATTGTCTTTCGCAACTTCAGTTAAAGTTCATGGAGTTTGATGGGTAGATTTAGTATAGGATTAATTCCAGAGCCATGACCTTTTTACACACGGGTATTTCGTGTATGGCACTTCCTATTAAGATTGGATCTGATTAGAACATAGATATTTACTCCTTCAGAGCCGATGGCTGCAGCAGCAGCTCTTGGATACATACTTCAATTACCACTGGATTCTCTCCTAACAAAGCTTTATTGGTTGGGCTGTTTTTTGCTTTGCTCTCATTATTATTTATTTAACTTTGATTTCATGCCATTTTTTATTTAACCAGCCGTATGTAAAAATATAAATGAAAGGAACCACATGAAATACATCAAAAATAAATGGCCAGCCACATGTTTCAGGCTGTAAATTAGAAGAAATAATGTGTAGACTAAAGCTGGTATTTATATATAAACTCCTATCAGAATGACTGACAAATTTCTAAAATAATACAAAAGCATTGAGCAGAATCTCAGTGGTATTTACTGGTAAATAATGTATTTCTTTTTTCATAAAATAACATCCATAAGTTATAAGAGGGGGTGGGGATTTATTGTGACTTTCCCCCCACATGTTTACAATGTTTCTCAACCAATCCCATCCCCTCCATTGAACGCCTTTCCCCTTTCTTCCTTCTTAAACAATTTAAAAAGGTTTCATTGTTCTGTTTTCATATATGCAAACAATCCACTTTGGCCATATTCATTTCCTTTTATTCTTCCTTCCATTACTGCCTACCCTCCCAAAAGAACCTCTTTCTTTCCCATAAAACCTCTTACTGATCAGCAGCTTTTATTGAGATTTTATGGTGTTTTTATATATAATTGCACTGTATTTCAAGATTATTCATTATCTTTCTTTATCTTTTGCCTCTTTCAAGTAGTTCCTTAGTTAGATTTGTGCTCTGGCTGTCTTTCTTTCTTTTTCTTTCTTTCTCTTTTTCTTTCTCTCTCTCTTTCTTTCTTCCTTTCTTTCTCTCTTTCTATTATTGTATATAGAGGCAAATAATTTTTTATTGTGAACATACTGTACAAAGGGGTTACAATTACATGGGCAAGATAATGAGTACATTTCTTATCAAGCATTGCAGCCTCCTCCTTTGTTTACCCTTCACATCCCTTCCCAGCCTCCCCTTGCCCCCCAACCCAATCCTCCCCCCCCACCAAAGTTGTAAAGTTCGTTTTCGACATGACAACTTGTACTTCTCATTGTTGCAATGGGTCCACCTGTATCCTTAAATGACTTGTTTTTTAGGGGCAAATAATTTTATATTTCATGCAGTAAGAAGTGCTTATAAAGAACACTTCATATTAAAGCAAAATTCTAAAGCAGAGGTCTATTCTTACCCCCTTCTTCCAAGTTTGGGACTCATAATTCATTCTTGTTTTGACCATTGCTTTGAATACTAATAACTAATGTGCTACCATTTTCATCATCAGTATTATTATTGTCATTATTATCTTTAGGTATACAAAAGGTTTCAATATAATGTCAGTTTGTGAATATACTGCATCTCAAATTTGCATCTTTATCATTCTTCCCCATCTCTCCCAAACCTACCCCCTCCTCAATATTCCTAATTCCATATTCACATATATACATTGGATAATATGACTACATTTTCCCATCCTTCCTCTCTCCATTTGTCTACTCTCACACCATTGTTGCCATTTCTTTGTTCATCATTCTGTTTTTGCAGACATATTAAAAGAAAAAAAACTGGGCACCAGATCTGTCATCAACAATGTACTTTCCTCATGTAGACTCTGGGAATGTGAATATGTATATAACTCTAAGTATAGCTACCAAAGCAGAAAATTAGATTTCCGGAAGTTACCTGAGAGATGCCTTTTCCTATCTGAAATTCTCTAAATAAAAAAGGTAGGAGGAAGAAAAACAGATTAAATCAGAAAAGACCATAATGCAATTTATGGCGACAAACTGTAATGGGAATATTAAAATCCTCAAAGCAGAAAGTAAGTCCAAATTCCAAGCTCTGTATGGATAATCTAATTTTATGTACTAAAGAGATTGTGAATTTAGTTAGAAGGTGTTACAAACACAGGAGTCAGGTGTTACAAACACAGGAGTCAGTGACAGAGAGCCTCAGGTGAGGAATATGTAAGAAAAGCATGATGATTATCAGGAATTAAGCAACATAGACAGAGGGTGTACAAAATGTACCTGGTTTAAGATGCTTCTGGAGAGATTCATGAAGCCCTTCTGGATCATCAAGGTTATAATGATCCAGGATAGATAAGAAGAATTAAGGTTTGTTATAATGATCCAGGATAGATAAGAAGAATTAAGGTTTGTTCTACAATTCAAGTCCTTAGTAACTGAAAGGAAATGAAATGTGCAAAGGAAGCAAACGTGTTCTGAGGTAATTACTGCCAGGCTTTAGTAGAAAAGCCATTATAAACAAGAAGGACTAGAAGACTGTGCTGTGAGGCAGGTTGGCACAGCACTGGGCTCTTAGACCTTAAGTCAAACATCTCTGCACTCTCTGTGCTGTTATGTTTACTTACTGGAATTATCCAGTTCTTTACCTGTGAGATGCACATAACAATGCCAGGAGGTTATCCGAGGACTAATTGAATTAATATGTATAAATTATGTCACTCCCACCTACATCACCCGAAGATTATATAGTCAAACTTTGTTGGCAATTACAGTTTCAATCCTGATTAGTCTAATTAGTCTCACCTCAAATTTTGGGTTCAGAATAAGAAAGAGTGTTACTTAACTGTATTTGAGACACTCGGTAAGTAGTCTTAAATTCACTACCAGTCTCACTGGTGGGTCTACTTGGATTCTTCTATTCATTCATGAATAAATTCATTGAACAGTTTCTGGAGAGACTTTTAATTTTAATTATCAGCAAATAAGATAACTTCAGGTAATGGTGTCACAAAGGAAAACAAATTGAAAGAAACAAGGGTGGCTGAGGAAGAGGCTATTAGACATTTATTTTTTAAAAAAACTTTAAAAAATTGTGTTGTTGGTCACAGGGCTTGAACTCCAGACCTGGGTGCTATCCCTGATTTTTATTGTGCTCAAGGAAAGCACTCTGCCACTTTGTCCACAGCTCCATTAGCAGTTTTTGAGTGGTTGATTCGAGATAAGAGTCTGGTAGGAACCATTCTACCTTGGTTGGCTTCAAACTGCGATCCTCAGATCTCAGCCTCCTGAGTAGCTAGTGTTACAGACATGAGCCACTGGTACCAGGTGACTTTTTTTCCTAAATGAAATGCTTTTAATTTAAAGGAAAGCCTTCTTGAGGCATTTGAGCAGAGATCTGAATGTGAGAAAAGGACCATCACAGAAATGTTTTGAGAAAATATTCCAAGAAAAGGAAATGATAGAGGTAAAAGCTAAAAGGCAAAAATTTGGAATGTTCAATGCTTCAGAGTAAGAACCATTGTATCTAGACTAGCACTGATCCAGAGGTTTCTTAGATGAGAATGAGCTAAGGGAGACAGAAGTATAGATTTGGGAGCCGATAAAGGACATGGTAAGGAGCTTGAATAATTTCCACTCAAGGTGTTAATTAACATTAACATTTACTCACCTCCAAAGCAAATCAAATGGGTCATTATATCTTACATCTAGCATGAAGCCTTCATCACTTCGCTGATTTCTGTAAAACAGTAGTGAACTCATATACTAACAAAACACTTCCCTAGAATTTCTATTGATTTGGAACATCAGTGCCTCAGCCACTTCGAACCCATGAACCTGGTGAACCATAATATCTTTCTCATCCATACCTTTCCTTAAGGGGTTTTTACGCACACTAAAGGCATAGACCTGAATCAACTCAGGGTCCCAGGAAGATTTTTTTTGTTATTAACCAGATAATTGTGTTTGATTTCAGACATTCCCTGACCTCTTTAGATCTTGTATATATCTGGATCCCAAATACCCAGATCAGATAATAAACACTTGACTATTGTAACATAGGATGGTGAAAATATACATTTTGAAGAACAAATAACTCGTGTCAGCTTAAAGTGGACATAGCTATTGAATTTGCTTGGTACACGGAGGACCAAACCCCATTTGTTAAGGGTCTTTTTGACTGAGACACAGAACCTCTTAGCAGCCTCTTTTAAAATCCAGTAATACCTTTTACTTATCGAAAGTTTTTAATCTAACTTCAACTTGTTCATATTGGCTCTCTAAGTATAGATACATCACTTAACTTTGAGAAGTTTGTCAGCGAAACAATAACATCATTATTTTCATTCAACATATCTTGTCTTTATAGTTAGCACTTAGTTGGACCAGAGTATGATTGAATAGGTGCCATGGGCTATTGATTAAATCCTGTACACTAATACTACTCACATGACTACTCTCTGATCTCTTCTCACTATGGATTCCAGTTTGCCTTTATCTTCTCTCTCTGACTAATTATTTCTAGGAAAAAATATTTAAAACATTTCCCTCCTTGTACATTTAAGTTCTTATTTGGAACTGGAAATAAGTAAATGGTGATGACATCCTTGATGCTCAAATGATTTACAATATAGTTTTTATATCATGAATTGCTTTCAGAATTCCTTTCTGAAGATCTAGCTCTCAGTACATGGGAATGCAATAAGTGTATTTGTAGACAGGGTCTTTAAAGAAGAAATCAAAAGTGAGCTGTGGTTGAGTGTTTACTAGAGTACACAAGATCCTGGTTTTAATCTTCATTACTACAAAAATTAGATTTTATTGGGAAAGTGTCTTCATTCTATATAACTAGGATCCTTAGAAAAAGAGGAGCTGAGGGCACACACACCTATGTAGAAACGGAGAAAACAACGATGAGGCCAAATACAGTCCTCAGAAGAAATAGATCCTGATCACATTTTGATCTCAAACTTTTAACCTTTGAAATAGTGAGAAAATAAATTTCTGTGGTCTGAGCTACCTACTTTACTTACTGGTGTAATTTGTTATGAGAGACCTAGAAAACTAATACAATAGCCAAGCAGATAAAGTAACATTGGTTCATTTTTCAAATACATCATACTCAGAGCATCATGAAAGAAAACAAAGGATATAGTACTTTTGAGGGTTAAAGGGTGAAAAGGAAAATATTCATAAAAATGGTGATATTTCAGCTGGATGCTGGTGGTTCAGGACTGTAGTCCTAACTACTCAGGAAGTTGAGATCTGAGGATTGATGTGCAAATCCAGCCTAGACACAAAAGTCTGTGAGTCTTTTCCTATAAACTAGAAAAAGCTGGAAGTAGAGCTGTGGCTCAAGTGGTAAAGCACTAGCCTTGAGTAAAAGAAGCTGAGGAACAGCACCCAGGTTCAAGCCCTAGGACAGGAAAAATATAATGGTAGTATTTGAGATTCTTTTTTTTTTTTTTTGTCAGTCACAGGGTGACTTTGGGTGTGGGCATTGTCCTTGAGTTCTTCAGCTCAAGGATAGCACTCTTACCACTTTGAGCCACAGTGTCACTTTTGATTTTCTGGTGATTAATTGGAGATAAAAGTCTCATGGACTTTTCTGCCTGGGCTGGCTTTGAACCAAGATCCTCAAAGCTCAGCCTCCTGAGTAGCTAGAATTACAGGCATGAGCCACCAGAGCCAGACTTGGATTTTTTTTTTTTTACAAAAACTATTATCCTCATATGAAGACCAGGGAGTAAAATCAGCCAAAGGCCATGGGAATTGTGACCATTTCTAGAGGACAGATTCTTTTCATGGGAGAAGAGGAAGAGCATACTGTCAAGAATACAATGAGATGTACAAGTTGTTATGTGGAAAACGAACTTTACAACTTTGGTGGGTGGAGGAGGAGGATTGGGTGGGGGGCAGGGGAGGATGGGAAGAGATGGGAAGGGGAAACAAAGGAGGAGGCTACAATGCTTAATAAGAAATGTACACATTATCTTGCCCATGTAATTGTAACCCCTTGGTACAGTATTTTCACAATAAAAAAAGAATATTTGCGATTTTGAATGATGAATAAGATGAAGTGAAAATAAAGAATATTTCAGGTGTAGTGAAAAGGATATATAAATATGAGAATGAATGATAAATCATGGCACATTTAGTAAAAGAAAGTTGCTTTGTAAAGTTAGAAATATGTGTGCATGTGTGTGTATCTCTCTGTGTGTATCTGTGTGTTTGTACATACTCACTTGACAGACTGGTGTTGTGTGAAGGGAAAGGAGGGAGGTATTGGATAACTGGAGACTATGAAGTTAGGCAGTTCTTACATCAGGCATCATCGTTCATATAAAGATAATATATCTATACTTTATTACATAGATTACTTACTCTCAGAATTAGAGATGGCATTCCCTCACAAAATTTTAAAATTACCATTATAATGGATAAAATGAGAAATGTCTATATGTCTATGAGAAATGTCTATAAAGAAAAAATGTTATGAGAGCCGTGACTTACAGTTGTAATGCTAGCTACTCAGAAGCCAAGATCTGAGGATCAGGATTCAAAGAGAGCCCAGGCCAAAAAAAGTGAGAACTGAATAGAAGAGCAACTTGATGTGGTAACTGGTAACAAAGGACGGTAGACTGGGAGAGGTAAGTCTGCATGCAAGGAGAAGTTAACTGGTCATATCAGTAGGCTGGAGAAATTAAAATTTTGACCTACACTCCCAGAGACAGTGATGAGAGGAGACAAGCTCAGAAACAGAATTGATGAAACCTGGCAGAATCAGAAATATGGAAGTCAAGGGTGATCATGGCTCTTTGATTCAAAATCTTGAGTGATGATGCCTCCACTCTTCTGGCTGGGAATTTTAGTTGGAGACAATAGTTTTAAAGAGGTTTGTTTCATTTTGGATAGATTGAGTGTGAGAGACTGAAGAAAGTTTCAGGTGGGCAATGCAGACATGAGCAACACTCTATTTCTGAACCTAGTATTTCCAATCAGTCATCTATAAGAGGAAGTCAAATCTTGAATCTTTTATCAGCTCATGAGAAAAGAAAAGAGGGGAGGGAGAAAAAGAAAAACTATCCTGGCAACTTGGAATTGCTTATCTTTTCAGTTTTTGGCTACGAGCTTGGAGGAAGTTATTATTTTTTTTCTGGAGTACCTGCTGGGGGCTATATCTTACATAGCATGGGAGACAGTGAGTGCTTGAATATCGCTCTATAATACAAACATCCCAAGTTTTTATCTTCATACTTCTCTGATAGCAGCTCTCTGAGGTTATGCAGAAATAAGGTGGGGCTGAAAGATAATGAACTTAGAAACTAGCTTCTAGACTTTCCAATTCAATACTGCAATCTTTTGATAGTTCTAAGTAAGATTGCTATTTTTTCTGAGAATTAGTTTCTAAATTATTTTCATTCTTTTCAGTAAGCTTAAACCTGAGATAATTATGTTCATAAAATTTATATTTGACTTTGAGTTAGGAAGAATAGGTTAGCAATACAGTGAGCACCTCTAACATTGAGTGATTAAAAGAAAGTTTCCCACTCAGTTTTTGAGTGTAAAAGTGAGTTTGCAGCAAAGAGAGCTCTTCTCACAGTAGTTACTTGGAGGCCCAAGTTGGCTTCTTTGATGCATATACTTCTAAGATTATTTCATTAGTGGGAAAGAAATGTGGTAACACACACACTGGCTTTTCAGGCTTATACATGGAAATGACATATGTCATTTGCACTCAAATGTTATTAGCCAAAGCAAGTTACAGAGCCACAAAGATGAGTCAGAGTAAATAAAAATGGTGGAAAACAGTAACAAAGATTAGCAAAATGAGCTACACAGGTATCCTATGCATGTAGCTTATACTTGAAAAGAATATTCACTCCATATAAGATATAAATCTTCCAATGACACAAAATTATGTAACGAATGAGTGAGTTCTTTCTATTTCAATTGGATTTATGGTGTGAAATTTGGTGAGATTTAAAATATCTTGCCAGCTTGATCGTAATATTTAACTGCAAAGCTTTTGGAGGGAAAGTGATATTCTTGGAATTCTCTCAGTTATTCTTACCACTATGTACCAAATGTTCTTCTATTTTATAGGCTATTTAAATGGTTTTCCAAAGAGAAAGTTTTAATGGGCTACAGAGCATGTAAAACCATGGAACCCAGTGCTATTTACCATCAAACTATATCAGGATATTTTTTAGGAGGGCTAAGGATCCACGGTTGTTTTGAGATGTATAGATAAGGGTGAGAAAAATGGCCAAAACATTGAGCCTGTAGAAGAAAGAAGATGAGTGAATTTCTCATATTGGGCTTTTCTCCAGGAAGAGTCATCTGGTGAGTTGGCAAGTACAAAATCAAACAGCTATCTGCCAGATGTGCCCGGCTGTTGTTGGGCCATCTGCCTTTTGCTTCTATGCCATATGCCACTTTTACATTTAGTTGACTGGGGTATCAGAGGCAAAATTCAGATTGCACATGTTTCTGTATTGTTCTTGTAAATTTGATCAGAAAAAAATGAACTCATAAATGAGTTTTGATAGAGAGTGAGTACCATATAGTTAATGCAGTATATAGGTTTTAATAGGCATGCTTATGTGTACTTTGTAACTGAAGAGCTAGCAATACCTTTCACAGCATTGTGGTAAGGTGACAACATGGTGCTATGATTCTGACTCTTTGGGGTCCTTGTTAACTTAAACTGACTCAAATATTTTTTTCTTTTTTTCTCTTAAGTTGTTCCATTTTGCTCTTCCAATGATAAATGGATAGCTGTGGTACTTTTGCAAATAAAAGCAGTCATTCAATGTCACTTTATTGGAAATGGGCTGAAGTATATTTCTAAGTTTTTGTTCTACTTGGCTCAGTAAAACATTAGCAAAAGAAGAGATTGCTTTGCAATTTGAGTTCTGTAAGAAATATAATAATACCACTGACAGGGTATAAACAGATGAAAAATGAAATATGGCGTGCTTACATTTCACATTCAGAAAAGAATTTGTGGATTTTCTTTCAGTGGCCACAAATCAATATATTTGCTGTTTGCCAGTTTGGAATCTATTTGAGGCCAAACTTTAGCCAAATTTTTTTCTGAATCAAAGCATAGTTTTAATTAAGCTAACAAATGCCCACAGCTTTTAATAGAATCTGTGCTTTATCTTGCTAGTAATATTCTTATTTTGGATATAGTCTAGATAGATAGATATATTAGATTGATTGATAGATACTATAGTAAACTGTACAAAATAACAGTATGCTTAAAATTTTAAAAGCTGTGCTGGGCATCAGTGGCTCACGCCTGTAATCCTAGCTATTCAGGAGACTGAGATCTGAGGATCACAGTTCAAAACCAGCCCGGGTAAGGAAGGTCCCTGAGACTCTTATCTCCAATAAACCACTAGAAAACCAGAAGTGGCGCTGTGGCTCACGCAGTGAGTGCTCGCCTTGAGCTGAAGAGCTGAGGGACAATGCCAAAGCCCAGAGTTCAAGCCCCATAAGTGACCAAAAAAAAATTAAAAGCTGAGATGCTTTTTCAAGATTTTGTGAATATTGTATTAATATGTTAAGCTTTACATGGCACAAACAAGCCTAAGAGGCCTTAATGATGTGTAAAAAGTAAGTACAAGGTAGTCAGGTGCTAATGGCTCACCCCTGTATCCTAGCCACTCAGGAGGTTGAGATATGAGGATCACAATTTGAAGCCAGCTGGGCAGGAGTCTACAAGACTCTTATCAATAAAGTACTAAAAGTTTGGAAGTGGACCTGTGGTTTAAGTGATAGCATGCTAACTCTGAGCAAAGGAAGCTCAGGGGAGTGACCAGGCCCCAAGTTCAAGCCCCAGCACTAGCACCATATATATATATATATATATATATTCACACACATATTTATGGAAACATATTCTTAAGCAAGGATGGAAAAGTTCTTGATTAGTGGCTAAATTTAGCTTCCTCATCTGAAAAATTAGTAGAGTAGAATAAAATATACCTCTACTCGGTTATTATAGTATTTGATTGCTACTGGAGTCTCTTGGTTTTCTATTCTTTGGTGATCTACACTTAACATACAAAGTTGCGAACAGATTATACCTCAAGGCCTGCATCATCCATGAAGAATTGAGGGTAATTGAGGGAACATTGTTGTTGGTTAACTATATCTCGTAGAAAGTGAGCTAGATGCTTCCTCAAGTACCTCTATAATCTCCTCAGGATACATAGTAGAGTTCCTTATTAGATTATACCACATGAATTTACCTTCTTCATAGGTTAAAAAAAAACTGTTCAATATTCAGCAATATTATGTTATTCTAAATGTTCTCAACTTGGCAAACAGTCCCAGAAAAGAAAGTAACTTTCTTGATTCCACAACTATTTAATTGCTAATCTGAACTTTAAACCTATTCCAATGTTTAAAATAATATATATCACACTGCTTTCCATAAGCTGATAGTTTATTAACTTGCTTTTACTATTTGCATATAAATAATGCCCTACAGTTCTTTCAAATTATATTTTAATGGGTTAAATATGCTCCCACCAGACAGATTTTCTTCCTAAAAGTCTCTACTTTTTCCACTTTAACATACCATATATTAACTCCAGACAATGACCCGTGGCAATGTAGCTGCTATGTATCAAGTGCTGACTGTTAACATATTAATAAGGTAGAGTTTTATATATGAAGTTCTGAAATCATAACATATTTTTCCTTAATTTTAAAGAACTTTCACCTATTGAAGGGTTAACTCCATTTTTGAGGCAGTGACCATTTGTTTAAACTATTGAAAGGTTAAAGTAAACCTAAGATAAGCAAATCCTGTGAGCAAACCTAGACCACCAATTATCTCAGCTAGCAGAGCAACACTTGGTGGTGATCCAAACACCTGGTTGTTTACCTTTATAAGCCCTGCAAATCTTTAGCTCTGGGCTCTCCTCCTAGGCTCCTCTGTGTCGGAGTGTAGGATGAGGCCCAAGTTGCAGCCTGTTTAAATAAAACCTTGTTTTTGCATTTCAGAACGTCTGACTCTCGGTGGGGGTCCTGCGACTTGGGCACTACACTATGACCCTTCATTAGAACTCTTGTGATTGTGTTTGTGTTTAGAGAGAGTATCATGGAATATTATTCAACTTTTGGAAGTACTTTTTTGTCTCCTTATGACTGGTTTCTTACAAAAGATCTTTGTTGTTTTTTTTATAATTTTTTTATAATTAAGAGGTATTGATTAGAGTTTAATGGGATAGCTGAAATGACTAAGTAATTGGCTACATAAGATTTTGAGCTTGGCAGACTTTGGATTAACAACCCTAGTCTTCTGTAAAAAAAAAAAAAAAGTAACAGAAGCAGATATACAGGCTAACTTGCTGCACTTGTCCAATGCTACCTTGCCTCTGTGTATAGAAATGCAATGTGGTAAAAGCATCCTCCGATGATTCTTTGCGATCACTTCTTCTTCTATAAGTTGTGGCTAGGACAGCTCCCTTACAAGTTGCTTCTCTATTCTCTTTGCTTATTTGAGATGACTTTCATGATCTGAAAACTCATGCTGGATGATTTACGTAACAGTGATTTACTGATAGAACTCCTGCTCAATTATATATATATATATATATATATATATATACATATATTTATTTATTTATTTATTTATTTTTATTGTGAAAATACCATACAGAGGGTTACAATTTTATATAAGCAAGGTAATGAGTGAATTTTTTATCAAGCATTGTTGCCTCCACCTTTGTTTCCCCTTACCATTCCTTCTCATCTCTTTCCCACCAGACCTCCCCCCTGTACCCCCCCTCACTCCGCGCCAAAGTTGTAAAGTTTGTTTATTGACATAACGTCTTGTACATCTCATTGTTACAATGGTTCCACCTGTATCCCTATTTAAACAATTTGTTTTTTCCCTTCCTCTCCACAAATTATACCAACATCAAATACAGTGATGTTGGGGGAGGGAAATACAAAACGACAAAAAATCATCTTATAAATATGGTAGAAACAATAGTAAGGAAGAAAAACCATTTGAGTCCTTATCTTGGGGTTCATTTCACCTAACATCAACTTATCTGACCATTTCTACTTGTCTCAGTCATATACTAGTTATTGCAAATAAGGGAAACCATGGGACCTATATTTCTTTGGGCCTGGCTTACTTCACTTAATAAAATTTTTTCCAAGTCCTTCCATTTCCTAACAAATGGGGCATGTCATTCTTTCTGATGGAGGCATAGAATTCCATTGTGTATAAATACCATACTTTCTTGATTCATTCATCTACTGAGGGTCATCTGGGTTGGTTCTATATCTTAGCTATGGTAAATAATGCTGCAATAAACATAGTTGTGCTGGTAGCTTTCGTATGGTCTTGTTTGTGATCAATCGGATAAATACCCAATTTTTGAATAAATGGATGATTTGATTTTCACAGTAACATTAGCAAACGGATACCATTACAGCTCTTTCACAGATTAGGGGCCCAATAACCCAAAACAGTTGGTCTCTTCCTTTTGTTGTCCCTGACACAAAAGTTCATGGTGGGAATGTGATGCTTGTGTACATCCATGATATAAAGGATTCTGAGCCCTCCACTTGCACGACCAGCCCATAACGACTGCCTATTACTATGCTTCCTATATCTATCCTGTGTCCAAGCAGAGGATATTGTGTAGAAACAATACCATGATCTTGGATCCAGATAGATCTGAATTTGAATCCTGATCTGCAATAATGTAGTGATATTCAAATGACTCCTTTGTTCTTCCTTATTAGAGCTTATAAAATGAGAACAATAACATACAATTCCATGTACTTTTCAGGAGATAAAAAGATAAAGGTAAAAAGATACATCTATATCATCTAATAGATTGATGTCAGAGCTAAATTCTTAACATATGTCAGCATATGTCCTTCTTTGGTTGAGCCCCCTTTTCTGCATTGAAGCTTTCCTTGATGTTGCTTCCCACAACCTGGAGCAGTATGAGTTATCAGAGCTGAAAAATGAGAAAAGATAGCTGGGGTGGGGGAGAGAGAGAGAGAGACAGAGACAGAGACAGACAGACAGAAAGATAGAGAGAGAGAGACAAGGAGACAGAGAAACAGAGAGAGTGAAGCCAGCAGGGACCAGGGGGTACAAGGCTTACCCATTCCTGAACACCAGATTCCCATAAGCAAGCCTATTTATTTAGTTTAGTACAGGGAAGGTTATCATAGGTATGTGTAGAAAACGACACATGAATCTATTTTGTTATTACAATTGTTGAAGTGAAACAAGGGTTTGTGTATATCATGATTAACTGCCCCCCCATGCTTTTGGAGGCTAAGACTGCAACTTATTCATAACTTACACATCCGTCCTGCTTTATCTGTTTTGACCTTTCCAGGACCCTGTTCTCAGCTTCTGAGTATCTGCCAGTGGCCTTTCACCTCTTAACCCTTTCCTGGTGTTACAGCTCAGCTTCACCCTGATGTTCATCTTACTGAATTTTTCAGTTTAGAAATGTTCAGCTTTAACCTACTTGAATAAAGAGTTTTGTTTCTTTGGAAATGAGTTTATTCTTACAATTTCCTAAACAAACACCATCTCCAACAATAGATGAATCAAAATGATGGGTTATTATTTCCATTGGAAAGTATAATAGGAACTAGAGCAAAACTGGCATGGAGAGAGATCCACACATTCATATTCACAAAGAAGCCTCAATCTTTACTGGAAATAACACAGGTAGATTGAGGATGAGGACACAGGAAGAGGTGCTTCCTCTTAATGAAAATATGCTCCAAATGAGATGTAACTGGTAGAGCTTATAGGATCTTGAAGAATATACATCAGGTATCTGTTAGAAAGTACTTATAATAAGATTCATATTAGTATTTATTTATTCATTTGCTGAAATGTTTTGCTCTTTGTTTTTATATTTCTGTATGCTACATTAATTTTTTCTCTTTGAAATTTCTTACAGCCATCTGCAGCTCTGGGAACTAGAAAAGTTATTATGACAGCTAGTTTCAGATTTGGTTAAGCTTACTGGTAAATTGCATGCATTAGCTTTTAAATTTTAAGGGGGAGATTTGAAACACCTATATACTAGATTTTAAATAAAATGTGTCCCTCTAACACGCTGGAAAATTCTCAAAAATGAAAAGAACATAAAATCTGTTCACTATTTTTCTTTGAGAATATTTTTTCAGCATGTAAAGCATTAATTTTATTTAATTAACTTTTGTTGAAACAGAACCAAGAGTTTTTCTTCCTCACGATTGTTGATTTGATTCAGTTTTCTGTAGTCACTGACTCTAATGGCCAATACATTATTCTAAATACTTCAAACCTTCTCTACATAGCCTAGCATGAATTATTTTCTACTGCTCTTCTACTGCTTTTGGTTTTTTTTCTCTTTCTTCTCTTCCAAACAATTAACTTCCTGTCTGTAATATTAATCTCTTCTGTCTATATTCACTGTTACTCAATGAACTCATATTCTCCTATAGCTTCAGTGATTACTCATAAGTGAATGATTTTCAAATAACAACCATGTTTTCAAGCTCTGTTTTTCATTTCCAACTCTTTGACAACACTCAGAAATTCCCAACGGCACTAAAATGAAATCATTTTCCCTTTATTTCTTCTCATTTTTTTAACACTGGGGTGTTTAAAAATATACAAAACCAAAAATCTCAACTTCATTTGAGTGCTTCATTTCCTGCTTCATCTTCAGTAATTCATTTATTAAATTCTGTCAAAACTTTTAGCCTCTTTATCATTTTCATTATAACCATTGTACTGCATTTCACCAGTTCTAATGTGGATATTTGTTCCAATGTTAATGTCTCTGAAGCAGCACATGTCTTGCAATCAATGATGGATTGTGCCTTAGTTTAATCAGCAGTGCTTTATGATCTTTTGTGGTCATTTATAAAACAATAGTGCTTTTTACAACTGATAGTTTCTCTGATTTGAGGTCTCATTCTACGTAAACTTCTAATTTCCACACACTTGGATTATGTAATTACTTCATCAAACTCCAATTGTTCTTTTCATTATTACCAGAATGCTCCTCAGTACAATTCTGACCAATCATTCTCTTGGTCAATAATCATTTCTACTCATTTATTACCATGTAAATCTCAAATCATATGTGTTTGCCTTAAAAAGCCCTTGGTAATGTGATCCTAATCTAACTTTGTAGTCTTATTTCCTCACAACCTTTATCCTTTCAAACTGCATACACAAACTAGAATAACTATAATGATAAGGTTCATTGTGATTTTTTTTTGTTGGTCGTGGGGCCTGAACTCTGGGCCTGGGTGCTGTCCCTTAGCAATTCAGCTCAAGGCTAGTGCTCTACCACTTGAGCCACAGCACCACTTCTGGACTTTTCTGCTTATGTGGTGCTGAGGAATCAAACCCAGTGCCTCAGGCATGCAAGGCAAGCACTCTACCACTGAGCCACCTTCTTAGCCCTCATCATGTGATTTCTTACTGATGGTACCTGCTGAAGCTGGTGTTCCTTTCATCCATCTATTCTTTCCTGTGAAGGAAGCCACAGTTTGTCACTTTCTCCGTGAATTCTTAAATTTACTGCATCTCTTCTTGTTCTCAATCATGAAAAAGAACATGAAGATTAGATTCCTCATTTGAATGGAGAAAAATGTCAGGCATAAGAGACTGTCACTCAAGGGTCAGGCTGTGAACATAGATGTGTCTGGCAAGAATGGACATGTAGTTACTGATGTAGTATAGTGGTGAACGAGCTGAACAGTAAGGAAAAGAATCCTAAGCATTTTCTTTCTATGTTGTGCCCAGTAAAGAGCGAATACTAACTTCATTTTATCTTAAAAACTATTTAGTAGGAAGCATTCTAATATCTATTCTATAGAGATATCAATCTAATATTTGTCTGTCATCTATATATTTATCAATCTATTATCAACTTGGTGGTTTATGTTCAGATTTAACATCTTTTTACATATTTGGCCATATTACAATAGGCAGTATAACACTGCAAGCTGCATCAACAATGTTGCCAGTCATAGGCTTTGCTAATAAAAAAATTTTTTTTAAATTAAGGAATCCTCCAGAGAAATGCACATATACATATACAGAGTATAAAAGCATGATGTGCAACAGTATACTTTTTCATAAGAATAAGTAGGATTCTACAGATGAAGCAGATGCAGAAACTGGGTTTTCTATCTACCATTCCATGCAGAGGTCAGATACTGTAGAGGACACTGAGGGAGATATACCAAAGCAACTGCATGAGTTTTATGTTGCTAAATGCTTAGAACTCTTCCATCCAGCATTGCAAGTATGTGTGAACATAGGGAATCATGAAGCTCTTTAGGGTCAGCTGAGTGATTTGCATTCAAACATCCAAATCCAACCCAAATGCTCCTCAGTAGATGAATGGGATCAAGAAAAAGAATATATACATATAATGGAATTCTATGCCTCCATCAGAAAGAATGGCATAGCCCCATTTTTTAAGAAATGGAAAGACTTGGAAAAAATTATATTAAGTGAAGTAAGTCATACCCAAAGAAACATAGGTCCCATGGTTTCCCTTAGTTGCAATAACTAGTATATGTCTAGGACAAGCAGAAAAGTTCAAAAGCTATAAGATGATGCTAAGCAAAATGAACCCCAAGTTAGGGACACAAGTTGTTTTATATTTCTTGTTGATTTTTAATGTATTTATAATGTACCGGGTGTTTTTTTGTTTCTTTTGTATGTTCTTCCCCCATGGTATAATCCTTGTTTTCACTGTATTTGATTCTGATGCCCTGCATCTTGTATATACATTTTTCTAATCTGGGGAGGGGAAAGGAAATAACAAAATGCTGAAATAAGGATACAAGTTGACCCATTGTAACAATGTACAAGACACTATGTTAAAAACAAACTTGGTAACTTTGGGAGGGAGGAGAAGGGGAGATGGGGAGGGAAGGGATAGTAGGGTATAAAGAAAGGAGGAGGTAACAATGTTCAGTAGGAAATGTACTCATTACCTTATTCATGTTACTGTAACTCCTCTGTACAGTATTTTTACAATAAAATATATACAAAAAAAGAAAATCCACTAATGTGGTTTTTATAGAACGTAGTCTATCAAACCTCCCATTACCAAATGGTGTGCCATTGGAAGCCATCATTCACATAGAGATTCATCACTAACTCCAGTAAAAGGAAAAAGTTTTCACTTAAAAATCCAGTATCAAGCTGCAAGTCAGTGCCTCATGCCTGTAATCCTAGCTAATCTGGAGACTGAGATCTAAGGATTGTGATTGGAAGCCAGTCCAGGCAGGAAAGTCTAACCACCAGAACACCAGAAGTGGCACTGAGGCTAAAAATGGTAGGGCACTAGCCCTGAGTGAAAAAGCTCAGAGACAGTGCCCAGGCCCTGAATTCAAGCCCCATGACCAACCAAAAATAAAAAAATTAAATTAAAATTAAAAGTCAGATCACTGATAGTATGATTTTCATGAAAAACATCCATTATAAATGTAGTTTCATGAACTTTAGCAAATATAACAATTACCACCCCCAAGAAATAGTCTAGAAATAGAATATTTCCTGTAGGTCTTTCCTGTCAATCCCATTCCTCACCTTATCCCGCACAACCACTGCTTTATATTCTGTTAGTATAAATTAAATTTTCCCGCCTTTAGACTTGTATATAAAGGGAATATGATTACATTTTTTATTTGTGGATATGTTTGTTCTGCATATTCTTTTTAGCATTCAACTATATTTTTATTCAAAACATTTTATTTAATAAAAGTGAAACATACAAAACTGACATTGACACACATCCTAAAAGCCGTCTTCTTCCATTAACAGGAAGACCCTTTTATGCATATTTGGCTTAAACTTAACTTGGGATACCTATGATATTCACTTACACTAACAAATGCTGGCAACTTGATCTAGTTAATAAAAATTGAAAACTCATCAGCTATATTTTTACAGGGACCAGTAACAACTTTTTTTTCCACACTGAGGACTATTTTTCTGTATTTAAATGTTTGTTTTTCCATTCACTTGTTGATGGATATGTGGCTTATTCCCATGTATTGACTATTCAGAATTAAACAATTTAAGTATTTTTGTTTAAATTTGTTTTTCCAGTGCTGGGGATTGGACTTAGGAATTTACATGGGGTAGGTGTGCACTCCTATGACTTGACAATATCTTTTGACCCCTATATTAATATTTTTGATGTGTTATAAAGCATAAGGCATTAAAGAGAACATTCACATGTTATGGGATGTTCAACCTTATGAGAAATCCCTGAATCTTTCGTAAAGTTTCTTAATCATTTTACATTTTTAGTGCAGTGATTCTATCTCTCATGCATCCATATTCTATGAACCTATAGTATTCAGTCCACATCTTCCCTCAAGCTTAGTAGTGCTGAGTATTTTAAGGCTAGCCATTCTGGTGGGTATATTTTAGATACTGTTGTTTTCCTTTTGCTGATGATCTCCTTTTCCTTTTCCTTTTGCTGATGATTAATAAAGGTGAATTGTTTTATGTTTATTAGCAATTTATTTATCTTCTGCAGGGTTAGATTTATTTTGATATGAAGTCCAAAATTGAATGTCCCTTATATTGAAAGTAAGCTCCTTATCAGATATTAAGAAGGCAGAAATGTAATCTATTTATTATATTTGCAGGTGGGACCTTTGTGAAATAACTAAATTTAAATATGGTCATAGAGTTTTACCATAATTTAGGAGACTCTAGATTTGGTAGCATTTATAAGCAAAAGACAGACTTGAACAAGAACATCCATTCCTCTCACTATAACCTCCCAAAGAGTCCTTACCAGTTAAAAAAAAAAAGAACAAAACAAAAAAATAACTTATCAGATAGAGCTTCCATTTATCTTTTTGCAAGTTTTAAAATTATCTTTAAAGTAGTTGTATAAGAGAGTTGCTATTCAAAAAGTACTTTATGATTACAATACATCGTGATCAATGTACCTCATTCATCATTCATTATTCTCTTCAATCCCTTTCACCTCTTCTCTCAGTTTTCATAATTTTGTAGAAAACACATTGAATTTTATGACCGCATTCTCTCCCAGTTTTTCTCTTAACTCATCTACCCCTTTCCTTTGATCACCCCATTTTGAATACCCATTTCCTGGTGTTTATTTTGTTGGACTGTGAATTGGTCTTTCTAAGAAATTACACTATTTGAGTTAACTGAAATATAGTAGGTTTAGAGGGCTGTCTTAATCATGAATTGCTTCCCCTCCAGAACTGTGAGCTGAATGAACCTTTTCTTTATAAATTGTTGTCTATCATATATAGTTATAAGTACAGGAAATTGATTAAAATGTTAATTTATCAATTTTTGTGGGATGATGTTCATATATTTTCGTACATATTATTAATTGTAAAAATATTGTACAGAGAGGTTAAAGTTACATGAGTAAGGTAATGAGTACATTTCCTATCAAGCGTTGTTACCACTTTCTTCATTTTTCCCCTGCCATACTTGTGATCAAGGAAATATTTCCTATTCTAAGATTACAGAGATTCTCTTCTTTAACTCTCCAATACTTTAAAAAATGTTTACTTCTGCTTTTAGATCTATTTTACTTGATTTTAGTCCATTTTCATATTGGCTTTAAAATGTGGGATGTGGTTGTTGTTCATGTTTATCCAACAATATTTGTGTTTTTTAAAAGAAGCATACATTTTGCTATGTGTTGCCAGGACTAATATATTTTAAATTATTTGATGTCATATTAGTGAATTCAACTAAATTTTTATTCTGTGATTTATTTTATATATTTATTTTCTATTTTGGTTACTCCAGTTTTATGTTTAGTCATTAGCTTCAATCTTATATTGTAAAATTAACATCTTTAGAAACCTGCCATTTGACAGTTTAGTCCTTCTTGGTTACCATTGACCTGAATATTCCAGAAAATTTTAAGCAAAGAAAAAGTTTGCTATATTAAAAAAGGTTCACTATTTTAATATGGTTGAATGTATAACACCAAGCTTTAAAAAAAGAAAGTAATTGTATTGTAATGAAAACTGAAAGAAAATATTTGATAATCATGTATAACTAAGTGCCAAACATCAGTCTCAAAATACAGACCAGATAGTACAGGGCAAAACAACATTGTTGAACTTACTTCTATCAGAAAATTTTAAAAAGGATGAAAAATAAGTAGAGATATAGAAAAATAAAATACCAGTAAATTAGAAGTATTTGATACATATATAAATCTACTAATAGCAAATTGTTCAAAGAAAACAGCACATACCTTTTTAAAAGATGCTTGTAATACTTAATATGACAGTTCAGATACAATAAAACTAAATAAAATAGAAAGTATAAAAAGTAAAGATAGTTGGGGCTGGGAAGGTGGCTCAGTGGTAGAGTACTTGCCTGGCATGCATGAGGCCCTGGGTTCGATTCCTCAGCACCACATAAGCAAAAAGAAAAAAGCTGGAAGTGGCACTGTGGCTCAAGTGGTAGAGCGCTAGCCTTGAGCTTAAGAGCTGAGAAACAGCACCCGGACCCAGAGTTCCGGCCCCACGACTGGACCTCCCCCCCCCCCCCCCCCCGCAACAAAAAGGATAGTTGGGCATTAGTGGCTCAAACTTGTAATTCTGGCTACTCAGGAAGCTGAATTCTGAAGGTCACAGTTTGAAGGCAGTTCAAGCAGGAAATTCCCTGAGATTCAACTCCAATTGTTCCATCAAATGGCTGGAAGTGAAGCTGTGGCTCAAGTAATAGTACACTAGCCTTGAGCAGCAAAACTCAGGGACTGTGCCAGGCTCTGAATTCAAGCCCCCAGACCAGCTCTCTCTCTCTCTCTCTCACACACACACACAGAGTAAACACAACATTCTGTTTATTTTATTACCTGAAAAAATTCTATCACCTGAAAATGATAAACTTGTAAAACTTGTAAGTGAAGGGCGTCCTGAGCAAAAATTTAAAATATCTAGAAAACAATAGCTGAAAAGTAATTGGGCCATAATAATAGGAGTAGCACCTAGAATAATTAATCATATGTAGCTAAAATTGTAATAAGAGGAATTAGATATACAGATCAAACCGCAAATTATAAGAAAATTTAAATAGTGAAGTGATAGCTGAAGAACTAACTGGCAAAGCAAAAGAGGCAAAGCACAAAAATACCATAATTAAATGAAAATTTTAAGAACTGATTTAGTGAACACAATCATAACAATACCATTATCAGGCAATAAAAGAGATAACATGAACAAATTCAATAAATGCATGACATAAGGGAAAAATTAAGCAGTCAGGGAAATTAAGGACTCATCAGAGATTTTAAGAGGGAGAATGGTGCATAAGGTGAGTGTGATCAAGGCACATGCCAAAATGAAAATGTCATGTATAATTAGTGTTAACAAAAAATTGGTGTAAAGAATCTACTAAAATTCCAATTTGATTGAACATATGATTTCCAATCAAATTGCAAGTATTTTTATTGTAAATCTCTAAGAATGTCTTTAAAAAACAATCCTAAATAAGCCAATTACCATAGAAGAAAGTGGCTGAAGGCCAATGTGCCACTGTACTTACACAAGTGCAAATACTCTATGAAGAAGGAAATTTAATCTGGTGTATTTACAGTTCCAAAAGGCTGGACTAATCTAATATTTCAATAGTCATACATTACTTATTTTATTGATGGTATGTCCTTGTATGCATTATAAAAGATGTATTCTTCAGGATAAATTACTGTCATATAAACAGGTTAGAAAAGTATGCCATAGTAAATTACTAAATGATAAATGTAATATACCACATTATTTGTGAATGGAAGGTTAATTTAGTCTGTATCACCTTTTATATTTTAATCTTGTATCATTTTGAATTATACAGCCTGTGATTGATACTATTTTAAAAGCACGAAATCTATTAAAAGAAAAGAACATGTAATGATGTGATGATGATGATGATATGATGATAAGATAAAAATGTGACTTGTGATGGTGATGTGATGATCTAATACTGATAATGTGATGATGTGATGTTGACATAATGATATAATGATGATGTGATGGTCATGTGGTGATGATGTGATATGACAATAATAATTACGTGATCATGATCATGGTGATATGATAGCACACGGGTGATATGATGGTGTGATTATATGATCGTGGTTTAATGATGTGTGATGATGATAATACCATGCTTAGGTAATGATAAAATGCTGAGATGATGTGATGATAATAGCTATGCTGTACTGAGTATCTGTGACAGGGCCTTTCATAAGCAGTGTTATTTTAATGCTCCCATTTTAAAGATGAGGAAACTTCAAGAGGTAAGTAATTGTGAAGGATTCCTGGTAACTTCTTTATCACATGGGAATCATAGCTATCTAACTTTAAAGCCAGGGATAGCCAATGTTGGCCCACGTTCAACTGAGCATCAAGTTAACTAACTTTAAAAAAGATGTCAACCATTTTTCTGCTTCATTGAGCCACATAACACAACTTTTTCCTCTTAACTGCCAGATTCTATATAAATTAGCTAACTTTATTGCTATAGTTTAGGATTTTATATACATGAAATCTTGTTTTTCTGAAAGATCCAATTAAGATTGCATAAAGGTTTACAACAGTCCTGTTGTGTAAATGGTTCAACATTCCAACAACAAACTAGATAAACATTTTGCCAATCACTAATTAAAAAGCTGGCTCTAAGTACAATAACCTAGAGTCAGTTCGCATTCGCATTTCTATTAAAGGCTAATGAATACACAGCTAAACTAATTTAGTCAAATTGTTTCTTCATTGTGTTCAAAGTTAAAACTAACAATTCTGCGTTAGCCCTCAGTCTTCTAAATTATTTTTCCTTCCCTATTGAGTAAAAGTCTAATTAAAAGCTTTTAGTCTTTCCTGTTGTGCAGGCTGTTAAGTGATATTGTTTGTCTGTAGGGATTCAATTATTACTTGGCTTTAAAATATACAATTCTACAAGGAATTTTATAGCTCACGTTGCAGGAAAGGTTTTGTGTTCTAAAATTTAATCTGATAACAACATTTCTAAATTGTGAAATAGAAAAATTTTCTTCAAGTATTTGGGATAAGGTTTTGACTCAGTCGTAAAACTTACTAACTGTACTGTGTGAGTTCCACATGAATTGGTGTAGAGATTTCAAAAATGTCCAAAAGAGTATGCAGTACATGTAGGTTTTACTCGACATCTTCACAAACAGAAAGAGCTACATGACTTTTATGGTCTCATAAAAAAGGAAAGTACAGAACCCCTTGCTCAAGAACTGAGAATTTTAATTTTGTGACTCTTAAACATTAAATCCAGACCAAGGATTTGCTCAGTATGCTTCCTTTTACAAAGCTATAGATTGCTTCCTCATGACACAAATGACATAAGCCCTGATAACAAGCAAAGTGCAGAGCTCTCGCATAATATACTTATCTTAAAACTGAACTCATTGCTAGGTCTCATTGTTCATGCCTGTAATCCAAACTACTCAGGAAGTAAAAACCTGGAAGACTATAATTGAAGAACAAATCTGTAAAAATAAAAAACAATAAAACAAAAAACCCAACTTATCTTCACAACCAATAATCTGGATGTGTTGGCAAGCATTTGTGTGTGGGTAGGGAGATGGCTTAGGTAGAATGGCCAGGCAAAAATGCATGATCTCACATTTTTTATTAAGTTTTTTTTATTGTGAAAATACCATACAGAGGGGTTACAATTACGTGAGCAAGGTAATGAGTACATTTCTTATCAAGAATTGTTGACTCCTCCCTGTTTCCCCTTACCATCCCTACCCTCCCATCTCCACCCCCCAAGCTGTAAAGTTGATTTTTCGACATAACATCTTGTACATCTCATTGTTGCAATGGGTCCACCTGTATCCTATTTAAACAATTATTCCCCTTCCCCTCCACAAATTATACCAACATCAAATACAGTGAAAACAGGGGTTATACCATGGGGGAGGGACATACAAAGCAACAAAGAAATCATCTTATA
>NW_012267278.1:7414672-7477737 GCF_000151885.1 Dipodomys ordii | reverse complement strand
AATAACCCACTTATCATTCAACAATATGTTGTTCAGTATCCTTACGTTTATAAATTTTTCATTGTTTCTTTGATTCTATTTATGTTATGATACAATTTTTGTATTTATAAGTCTTGTTTATTGTCTAAATTGTGATATCTAGAAAACATTTCATGGGTATCTGACAAGAAAAATAGATATTTCCTATGTGTATTAAATTTGATTATTTGATTTATGATTTAGTTTAACTAAAAAGTTTCCTTGTTGATAATTGTGTGGATGATATACTTACTGACAAGAGTGAGTTATCAAAATCAGCAGCTATTTTTGAAACTTTTAGCAAAAATTCATTTTGGTGTAACAGGGGTAACATAAATAGGAATTGAAAGGGAAAGAATCATATTCTGTTCATTATGCAAGAAATGGAACTTAAAGACTCCAAAGTTTCCCATTGTTACAATGCCTGGATCTATTTGTCCTTTTATGTTTATTAGTGTTTGTTTTATAAAATTTGGTGCACTTGTGCACCCATATAATGATTTATAATCATTGTATCTACTTGGAAATTCATTCCCTTTGTTATTATGTTGCCACTTTTATCTTTTGGAACAAATTTTGTCTTCAACTTCTTTTGTTAGATGTGTATATAGCTACTCCTACTTGCTGTCAGAGTTCAATTGCTTACAATGTCAGTTGCCATCCTTTCATATTCAGTCCATGCATATTCTTTGAAGTGTGTTTCTGGAAAATAAGAAAACAATTGGATCCTCTTTTTCTCCTGTTGATGTTTTAATATGTCTGTCCTTTAATTGAAGAATAAAGACCATGGACACTTAAGTTTTATATTGAGAAGTATATACGAATTCCTTTGGAAGCATTGCTTTAGTTCCAGGTTGATTCAAACTATTCTTTGTTATTTTCTTGTTCCATATAAGATCATGTCTTCTGAAAACATGATAATTTGATTTTCACTTGTCTAATTCAGATTCCCATATTTTCTTTCCCCTTCCTACTTGTTCTTTTTACTCTGGGACTTCCAGTACTATGTTGAACAAGAAGTGGTAAAAGTGAGCTCCTTTGTCTTGTTCCAGATCTTAGAGAGAACACAATCTGTTTCTAAGATGGTGTGATGAGGGACATTAGCTTGTTATTTAGGCCCTTCATTATATTGAGATGCATTCCTTTCATATTCGATTTGATTGAAATTTTATAATGAAGTGGTGCTAAATTTTATCACGTTTTTTTTCTGTATCTAACAAAATGTCCTTTACTTTTGTTGTCCATTCTGTGGATATTATATATTTGTTCTCCATTCTGTTGATATTATATATCTGTATAGTTATTTACTTGTATATCTTAAATCACCCTTGCGTCATTGAAAAGAATCCAGCATGACATAGTAACTATTATTTTCTAGTGTGCTATTGGATTTGGTTTGTTATTATTTTGTTCAGGAATGCTTTCATCATACTATTACTTCTAAATATGTCCTTCAGCAATTTCGCATTCCTTTTTCCTCAATTTGTATAGCTTTATTGTAATGACTATGTATTATTATTTGTTTGACTGGTGCTCCCTCACTTTCCCATCGTCAGACTTACGTTTTGTATTGTAAAGATGAAGTACAAAAGGATTACAGTTACATACGTGACTTTGAACAGCGTTACCCCCTCCGTTTTCTCTCGCTTTCCCTCCCTGCCCCCACTCTGCCCTCTCTTGCAAGTTGTAAACTTCATTTCCAGCGTAGTATCTAGTGACTATCACTGCTGCATTGGTTCATCCTTTCTCCTTTCTGTGATTCCCTTTCTCACCCCCATTTCGTCACAAAGGGTACCGAAATCAAAAACAGTGCCAACAGGGGGTGAACCAAAAGGGGAAAATGAAAGACAAAAGAAATAACAGCCTATAGTACACTATGAAAAACAAAGACCAAAAAGCCCTCATTTCCATATCTTGTAGTTCATTTCTATATCTTGTAGTTCATTTCTATTCACATCATAATGTCATATGTACATAGCTATTGACCTATTGTGATCCTCCACTAGAACTATCCTAAACGTAGACTAATTATTACCAATGAAGCAAACCAGGTATCCTATGTTTCTTTGGGTCTGGCTGACTTCAGTTAAAATTTTTTCCAAGTCTTTGTATTTCCTTATGAATTGGGAGATATCATTCTTTCTGATGGAAGCACAGAATTCCATTGTAGATAGATAGATAGATAGATAGATAGATAGATAGATAGATAGATAGATGATTGTTAATCTGGAGATAAAAATGTAGTGTTTTTTTTGGCCAGGTTGGCCTCAAACTGTGCTTTGCCAGATTCGAGCCACCTAACTATCTAGGACTACAGGTGTGAGAGACTCTAATCAAGTTCTTCTATCTTCTTTCTTTTATTTCCTTTTCTCTGTAGCACTTAAGGATAAACATTATATAGTACTTTCCATTTTTATTTCATTATAGTACATTTACCCATGTACTACTAGAAAATTAATGGTGTATTTAAATTTTTCTTTTTTCTTACCTATTTGATCATCTCTCAAAAGAAATTATTATTCTGGCTCCAGCTGACATAATTCAAGTATTATGCAAATTATTACCAGATAGTCTAAGGAATCTGGATTATTGATAATCAGGATCGTTGAAAATATTTCATAGAGAGAATATCTTTCTTACCTTGTCTCCTGTTCAGCTCCATTGATTCTACCTTTCTTTTTCCTACTCTCTTTTTCAATTTTGATGAAAAAGTTAAATTATATGCAAAAATTCATTCCTTCTTAAAATTATAGCATGCATACAATTTACAGACTTACATGGCCAACATATTACATAAGAGTGTACTAAGTGTGTGAAGGCCTTGTCATTTAGTCAGAAGCAGTTGCAGGAGATTTACTTTCCAGCCTGTTAATCCCACAGGGGTTAGCAGACCCTCAGGTAACCACTGTACTTTGAATATAAAACCTTAATCATTTATGTTTCTCATATAGGCCATTAATGATAGCAATTAGGCAAAAGTAAGTTTCCTTGCCAGTGCCAAGGTAACCTTAGCCAAATTTTCTCATAAAAGGAGAAAAACAGAGAATCTTACAAATTACTCCGATGGGAATTTTTCCACAACCTTAGTTTCAGCTTCAATAAGATATAACATTCAAATGGAAACCTGTAGGGAGTAGTTAATGGTCAAAATGAATTTCTCTTATTATTCCCTAGTAAATTGTCAATGTGCTGCCATAAAGCTATCTCAGTAACAGTTAAATTATAAGTGTAATTGAATGAGAGGTCAGTGTAGAAGAACAAATTAGAGAACTGTTTAAACTTCTGGCCTTTTCTGTTTATATGGTAGTAAGGAATCAAACCCAGGGCTTCATGCACACTAAGCAAGCACTCTATCACTTAGCCACATTCCCAGCCTGTAAACTACTTTTTAAATAGCCAAGTGCGTAAGTTTTCAGAGAGTTATTATTTTGTAAAAAAACTAATAGTCATGATTGTCTAGTTGTAGTACATATTTCCTTTAATTCAGTACTTTAAGAGAACTTATACTATTACTTTTTTCTTTTCTATTTTTTTAATTCTGAATAAACTGTATAAAAGGGTTACAATTACATGGGCAAGATAATGAGTACATATCCTATCTAGCATTGTTGCCTCCTCCTTTGTTTCTCCTTCCTATTTTCTTATAAGCTTGGTTTTCTCTGAATTTTCTATTAATTTTTTTTTTCAAAATTCTTACCTGCAGCTAGGTGCCAGTGTCTCATGCCTGTAATCTTCAGAGATCACAGTTCAAAGCCAGTCCAGACAGGAAAGCCCACAAGACTCTTAGCTCCAATTAACTACCAGAAAACTGGAAAGGGCACTGTGGCTCAAGCCATAGCAAAAAAGCTCAGGGACAGTGTCCAGGCCCTGAACTCAAGTCCCATGACTGACAAAAAGTAAAAACAAAACAAAAATTCTCACCTGCTCTACAAAAGTCATGGCATCATTTGGATTGTGAAATATTTTGGAATTCAAAGCCATGACATCAGAGAGAAAGTCTCCATGATTCCAACAACATTTTTCACAATAATTTTTCTTGTATTAAAAAAATTATTTTAAAGATGAGAATGTGGCTTAATGGTAGAGTGCTTGCCCAGCATACATGAAACCCTGGGTTAGCTTCCTTAGTACCACATAAACAAAAATAAATAAAAGAAATTAAATCAAAAAGAGAAAAAAATATAAAAATTCATTTTAACCAATGATGTAAAAACATAGAAATCATGCATATTAGTAGGGTGCTTTGTCATGTTCAAATAATCTATACATTGTATTATGTTTATAAATGCATACATATATTCTATCATTTTTAAATGGGTTAAACATCTCCAAAAGCACTTACTATTTTGTTAGGGTAAAAATTTCAAAATCCTTTTCTCCAGTGTTTTGAAATATATAGTATGTTATTGTTATGTGAAGTTAACCTACTGTACATTAGCTCACAAGAACTTGTCCCTCTTTTCTAACTGTAACACATATTCTAACTGTACATATTGATTAAGAACTCCCCATTTCCCCTGAAGTCTTTCCCATTGCCATCATTCTGCTTGAACTCTGGAAGGGCCTAGAAAACTTATAATCAACTGAAGTGAACAGAGAAATTCACTGAAGTTTTTTTAAGTTCTCTTACACCCAGAAGCAAGCTGAACCCATAACCCAAGGTTCTACTATACTAGTTTTAATAACATTTTTTTTGTCAGTTGTGAGGCCTGAACTGTGGGCCTGGGTGCTATCCCTCAGCTCTTCAGCTCAAGGTTAGCGCTCTACCACTTGAGCCACAGTGCCACTTCTGGCTTTTTCTGCTTAGGTGGTACTGAGGAATCGAACCCAGGGCAAGGCAAACACCCTACCACAGAGCCACCTTCCCAGTCCCTTTTAGTAATATTTCTGCAGGGTTACAGATTTTTGGTTTAAAGTTTCTAATTCCATTATTTTTTTCTCTTTGTTCTTTTTTAAAATCATCAAGACTGATTATTTCTAAAAGTTATCATAGTATCTGATAAGTCACTTTTTAAAAAAAATGGGCAAATGACCAGTAGATATATAAAAATAAGGAATTATGGTAGTTCTGTTTTTTTATGTAGAGGGAAGAAAATGCATATCCTCTGCTTTCTTAATTTTCTGTCTACTTTATTACATTACATTAAAATAATTCCTTGCTCAGGGCTGGGAAGGTGGCTCAGTGGTAGAGCACTTGTGTTGCATTCATGAAGCCCTGGGTTTGATTACAGCACCACATAAGCAGAACGGAAAAAAAAAGCCAAAAGTGGTGCTGTGGCTCAGATGGTAGAGTGCTAGCCTTGAGCTGAATTGCTGAGGGACAGCACCCAGGCCCAGAGTTCAGGCCCCATGACTGGATCCAAAAATAAATAAATAAATAAAATAAAATAATTTCTTGCTAAAACTTCAAAAACATATGGAGTATACTCATCATGGGTGAGATGCAAGTCAGAATCACAATGAGCTGTTATTTCACCCTAGTTCAAATAAATATTGTCAAAACCACAAAATTTGACAAATGTTAGCAAAGAATAGAAGACAGATAGCTATCAGACTATTAGCAGCAATCTGAATTAGTCTAAGAATTATAGAAAATAATGTGAGGTTTCTTCAAAGTGCTAGATGTAAAGCTACTATCTGATCTATCTATCTGCCTATCTGCCTATCTGCCTCTAGCAGAGTTTGAGTGTTTTTTTCATATCAACAATTTCTCGTGTGAATTCTTTCCTTTATTCCTTCTGTTACTGATTTCTAACTTTATTATATTACCCTAAGAAAAAATACACTGTATAACCCAATCATTTAAACTTTATTAACACTTTGTACTTTAACATATAGTCAGTCCTGAGATATTATATATAGGAGGTAGGATTTAGTTAAAGAATGGAGGGCCTGCAGGATATCCCTGGGGAATATATGTTCTTCTGTCCCCTTTCTGTATTCCCTTTCTCTACTTCCTGACTACTGTGACATAAAACTGCTATAGTCCAACATCCTCTCCCCTTTATAATAGGCTGACATATCTGAAATCATAATCTAAAATAAATATCTCCTCTACTTAAGTTATTTTCAGGTATTCTAGTCACAGTAATCCAAACAAAGTATTATACTTCAGGATCTCTTTGGGCCTCCAAAGAGATTGCTTTGCTTAGTTTGCCAGTAATCTCCTTCAGGTTGCTTGTATTTGAGCTTTACCCTGTTTTTTTCTACTAATTCCACCTTTATAGGATTGCCTTCTTTGTTTCAATTAATATTCACAATATTTTGCATAGTTGATAACTTTATGAAATAAGATTATAATACCATGATAAAATATAAGATTTAAATTTATATGATTTCCTGTTTCTATACCATACTTGATATATGACCTTGGAAAATTGCTTTACATCTATTAAACCTAAAATTTTTTTCATGTTAAAAAGAAGTAGGTGTCTTAACTGTCAAAGACAAAGTTCTTATTTCCAAAGATAAATCTAAAAATCTATTTTTCCTTTACCTGAGAATACAGACATTTTAGGTAAAATTAGAACTTATTGCTTCTCCTGCCAAGTTTTGTCTCAGAAAATGTAAATGAGATCCTGGCCTAGGAGATTTTCTTTCCTCCAGTCATGATACTGCATGGACAGCACTGTATAGATTGGTGCCATTGGCTCATATCTGTAACAGTAACTACCGAGGACGCTGAGATATGAAGAACTGACATTCTAGGCAGCATGGTCAGAAAACTTCATGAGAATACATCTCAATGGAAGAAGCTAGTTAGGTTGTAAATATCTATTATCCAGGCTACTGTGGAAATAGATAATAGGAAGATCATGGTTTAGGCACAAACACATGCGGAAGTGAGACCCTGCCCTAAGTCAGGCATAAAGGAAATGAAATTATGTCCTCTGCATGACCTGGAGATCATCCTTTTGAGTGACTCTAAAACCAAATATCCTATGTTCTCATGCATTTTAAAATAATAATGATGCTGATAAGAAATAAAATCCTTCTAGGATAAGAATAAGTGACAACAGTTTATATCCACCTAGCCTTCATTGTAGACAATAATTAAGGGAGTTCTACATTTAAAAAAGATGAAAGAAGACAATCATAAACATGAGAGTTCAAGAAATAATAAAACAAACAAGAATAAAATAAACAATAGAACCACAGTAAAAACACCTTTCAATCATAACTCTCAGGGCTGATGGACTTAATTCCCCTTCCCCCCCCCAAAAAAAAAACTGTCAGCATTGGTTAAGTCAAGGTGGGCACTGGTTCTTCAAGCCTGTAATCATAGCTACTCAGGAGGCTTCTTTCTGATGATTACACATCAAAGCCAGTCCAGGTAGAAAAGTCTCTCAGACACTTTATCTCCAATTGATCACCAAAAATCCAAAAGTGGAGCGGTGGCTTAATTGGTAGATTACCAGCCATGAGTAAATAAAGTGCCCAGACCCTGAGTTGAAGACCCATTACCAATTTGTTATTCACAGCTCATGAAAACACACTGAGACTAAAAAAAAAAAAATAGAGAAATGCAAACAAAACAAATAAAAGTCAAAAATAAGAAGGCATAGCTAAATTCATACCAGATAAAGCAATTTCAACCAATCATCTAGTCAGAAGAGAGTAAAAGGTACTACATATTAATTTTACAGATGCAAGGATAACCCAATGTATACAAACCAATTAATAAAATACAGCACATACCAGAATATAGAATAATGAGCAAAGACCACATGATCATCTTAAGAGAGACAGAAAATACCTTTGAGAAAATTCAACATTCATTCAATCAAAAACCTCTGAAGAAACTAGGAATAGGAGGATTATACCTCAGCATAATAAAGGAATATATGACAAACCTATAGCCAACATTGGGGCAACAGAGAAAAACCATTTCCTCTGAAAAGGATAAGCAACGGATGTAACACAGTTAACAACATAGTTCTGGAATTTCTAGCAAGAGAAATAATGCAAGAGAAAGAAGTAAAATGGATACAAAAAAGGGATAACTGATTAAAGTTATCCCCATTTGTAAATGATACAATTTCCTAGATCCAGTAACTATTTTTGGCAACATATGGGGATATAAAACCAATATATGAAACTCAATAGCTTTTTTGTACGTTAACAATGAACAGTCTGGGAAAGAAATCAGGAAAGTAATCACGTTCATAATATCCTCAAAAATAAAACACTTATGAATTAACTAACTTATGGAAATGAAAGAGCTCCAAAATGAAAAATGATAAATGACAGAAGAAATTGAAGAAGACACTTGAATGTGGAAAGACCTTCTGTGCTCATAAATCAGCAGAATCAAATTGTGAACATGGCCATACAAAATTTCAATGGCGTTCTTCACAGAGACAGGAAAATCAGTCCTAAATTTCATATGGAATCTCAGAAATACTTGAGCAGTCAAAGCAATCTTGAGCAAAAAGAGCAATGGTGCAGATATCATAATTCCTGACTTCAAACTGAACTACAGAGCTATTGTTACAAAAATAGCATGGTGCCAAAACAAACATATAGACCAATTGAATCCATGACTCAGAAATAAGCCCACACAGTTACAACCAGCTTATTTTTACAAGGGCTCCAAAAACACAGATTGATCATTGTTGAAAGTTAAAGAGGATATAGAAAGAGAAAGCATTACTGGGGGTTAATCACACTAAAGCATACTATGTGAAGGTGTAAAATAACCTGCTGAAATCCCTTGTACAACCAATACACCCTAAATAAATTAGTGGGAAGAGGTGGATATTAGTTGAGGGGGTAAAGAAATGTGATATATTGGAAACACATGTATTACATGTATGAAAAGAGGATAATGAAATTTGTGGATGTTGTTTGAAGAAAGAAGGAGAAGGGATGACTTAGAGTGGTAGAAGGAATGTGTTTGATCGGGAGATGTTGTGTGCATATACAGAAATATCACAATTAACCCTCCTTATAACACTAATAAATTCTAACAAATAATAAATGATAAAACTTTATGTTTTAATCATGCTTATAATCTACAGTATTCATCATTTCTTATTTGTATATCAGGGTTTCTATTCTATCTGCCTAAAAAGCTTATTCTAAAAAATATACCTTATAATGCAGGTCAGCTGGTAACAAATCCTTTCTTTTTCTATGTTCCCAAAAGTATTCTTGAAAGATATTTTTGCTGAGTAAAACATGTTATGTTGACAGACTTTCTTGTTCTTTTGCTATGTTGAGAATATTTTGATCTAGTCTAGCTTTCATGGTTCAAGGTAACAAATTTATTGACATCTTTATTTTTGTTTTTCTGTACATATTTGCCCTTTCCTGACAGATTGTATGAGTTTACCCTTAATACTGAGTCCACAAAGTTATAGTGGCCACAGTCATATATAGACCATAGTTATAGTGTGGCCTAGTATAGTTTTGTCCATTTGTCACATGCTTGGTGCTCAAATCCTGCTGGATCTGTGTAGAGGTTATTTTAAAGGCCCACAAATGGAAATATGTCCAAATCTTTATTACTGAGGCTTGCTGTGAAATAAACAGAAAAAATTATAATCAGCTGGTACATTTGGTAGCTCACTGTTGCCAAAAGCCATCAGCCTTCTCCCACATTCAGGTTTGTGAGTAGATGGTCAGATACAGATAAGTTTCTTATTACTGATTACTGCTTTTAACCAGAGAAGACTATGTGTATGAGGAAGATACTAGCTTTCAATTCAATCACCTGGAAAAGGTTTTGGCTCATATTCTTTTTTCTTTGTCCTGGTGTAGTAAAATCTCCCCACCCCCAAACCTGCATATAAATAAATAAATAAATAAGAAAGTATGAAACATGCAAAAGAGGCCAGAGTTTCACACTGTTTTGCTCCCAGTATTTGTACAGAGTTATAGGAAAGCATGGAAGCTAGGGTGAAATTAGGTTGAATGGCTAGTCGGTTTTCTTCTGATTTTCTTGACTTTTCTCAAGTGTGCATTTATAAAACTGAGTGAAGACTCTATTCTATTTGTAATCTGGGTACAGTTCCTCACAAAACTATGATGACCTCTATGTCCATGATGATTTTTATTTCTTTACGGTTGATGAGCTTTTCTTACTGGTGTTATCTGGTAATTTTCCAGCAGTCACTGTGCTTGAACACCCTGTGCTCAACATATTTGAGAAAAAGTAAGAAGAAATGGGAACTGGTGAATCCCCCTCATGTTTCTTCTAATCCTACAGAAAATAATTATTTCATCTAATTAAACCAACACTTATGGCTAATTGGTATTCTTCATTACTTTTGCCCTGTTTTTGTTAATCAACAAAAAGTGGCAGGTTGTCCCTAAATTACCTTTGTCTTTGCTTTCAAATTAATAGAATCCTACAGTGCCTCTCTCAAGAATACAATGAACAACAGATCCTAGAACAGATGAAGAGGAAGAGGAACCCTAATACACTGCTGGTGGGGAATGGAAACTTGTTCGAACACTCTGGAAAGCATGGAGATTCCTCAAAAAAACAAACATAGAACTATCCTATGATACAGTTATTCTATTCCTGTGCAACCATGTTCATTGCTGCACTAATCACCATGAAAATTATGGAAAGAGCACAGATGCCCCTCAATGAATTAATGGATTTTTTAAAAAAGAGTAGTATATTTATAGGATGGAATTTTTATTTATCTATTAGGAAGAACAATATTACAGTATTTGCAAAGAAATGGATGGGCCTGGAAAAAAAATTATGTGAAGTCAAGCCCAGAGAGACAAAAAAAAATGATGCATGTTTTCTCTCATGTGTAGAAGTAAGAACTAATTTATAACATGTGAAATGTATATAAGTGCCTACAAATGTGTTAAGTGAAGTATGGTTTTTTCAGAGAATTCAAATGATGTGATTTCTTATTAAGGTCCAACAAAATGAATAAGAGGAACTGTAATTTAAAAGGTGAGGAGGAGAGGGGATGAAATCAAATGGGAAAAGTTAGAGGAATGAAAAGAGAAAGGAGGGAGAATGGAGTAATGATATTCAATGTAATTAAGAAAATTGAGGAGAAGGGTTGATGGGGGGAACAATGTTGAAAGGGGTGACATTGATCAGGGTGCCTTGTATTTAAATTGACATGTTGAATAGTAACCATGTTAGTACAACTACTTAAAGATAATAATTAAATCATTAAATTTAAATATTATTTGACTTAATTAATTAGATTTAAATATAATTAAAAATAAAAAGCAAACAAGATAAAAGAAATGGGAAAATATGTGAGTATATATGTACTTTTGCTTGTGTGTGAAATTTTTGGTGAAATTTAGTTATTTATAAACAAAAATGATTTTCATAAAATTCCACATCTGCTGAAGTGATAAAACATAACAGAATTTACTCTATTGGGTGTTTACAAATTAGGCCTTCTTGGCTATTGACTAGCAGTTAAGTAGTGTAATGCCACCAATTGCTTAAAAACTATGGTATCCCTTACTTTTTTGTTATTTCATTTGGCTCTGAGCAACATCAATGGTGATAACAAATAACAATTCATTTATCCACTTAACTTTGAATTTCATTTAAATGTCTCATTTCTCAGCCATCTTTCTGGGGGATTAACTTGGCAGTATTGAAGTCAGAAATATAGATAATGATGAGCAAACAATTCTGGAGGAACACTTGCTTTGGTGTAGAGGTGGCAGATATGTTATGCATACTCACTGAAGAACGGTTCACAAGATCAAAAGCTGGGGAAAATTTTAATATATAAGAACAGAATTGTTTGATATATTATGGTATATTTTAAAATGAAATATGTCAAGTAACTGGATTGGTTTATAACAATATGGATAGATAAGACTATCACAACTTATTTCCTTTTTAATTAGCATGTGTTAATTACACAAAGTAAGGGTTTTCATTATGTCATTTCCACACATATTGTATACTTTCATTGTATTTATAGCCTCTATTACCCATTCTTATTTATTTTCCCCCTCTTTCACTTTTAATTTCCTGTTCTTTTTTCTCCAGAGATTCCATGTACAAGGGAAAACTTGCACTACTTTTCTTCATGAGTCTGGCTGGTTTAGTGATAACATGATACTCTCCTCCAGTTGGATCCATTTTTCTGATTAAGAATGCCTTAATTAATTATGACTGAATAATATTCTGTGTAAATATATTTTCTTTATCCATTCTTTTGTTGTTACATACCTAAACTAATCCCATAATTTGGTTCTTATGAATATTTTTCACACTAAACATTAGTATATAATTATCCCTATCATAAAGTGTCTTGGAAGCCAGATGTTGGTGGCTTACACCTGTAATCCTAGCTAGTCAGGAGGCTGAGATCTGAGGATCGCTGTTCAAAGCTAGCCTGGGCAAGAAAGTCCATGAGACTTTTCTTGAAAACAGGTAGTAGTGCTGTGGCGCAAGTGTTAGAGTGCTAGGTTTGAGCTGAAGAGCTGAGGTACAGCGCCCAGGCCCAGAGTTCAAGACCCACAACTGACAAAAAACAAAAGACAAAACACAAAAAAATTGAAGTGCACAAAATACTAGCATTGCTTATGAATAATTTAGTATATAAGAAATATGACAATAAATTCAAATATATATACATACATATAATAGAGAAATTCCATGACAAGTTGACTATAGTTAGATAAGAAAATGCAATTATAGATTGACTACTAAAAGAGATTCAATTGTATAAAAATGCTTTGTATATTATAAATATTTTATAGCAAATAAAATACTAATACTTGCTAGTTATTTATTATTTCTAAGTGACTTATTACTTATAATATTCTCTTCATTAGAATTTTACATCATTCTAAAATTTTACTTCTCCTTTGTACATTGCTACGGCAAGTCAGCACAATATTTTATATCATTTTATCTACCTTTTTGAATATTGATTTTTTTGTCAGTTGTGGAGCTTGAACTCTGGGCCTGGTCACTGTCCCTCAGCAATTTAGATCAAGACCACCACTCTACCACTTGAGCCACAGAACCACTTCTGGTTTTCTGAGTGGTTTATTGGAGATAAGAGCCTCACGAACTTTGCTGCCTGGGGTGGCTTTGAACCACGATCCTCAGATCTCAGCCTTCTGCATAGCTAGGATTACAACCGTGAGCTACCGGCACCCAGCTTTGATTATTTCTCATACATCATGGTTTTAATAGGTGAAAATCTCATGTATTAAATATGCACACACATAAATAACATGAGATTCGATCTCCCAAAAGGTGTAGTAGAAGGGTGTAACTCCCAGCTTCTGGTGAGGGAACGAGGTTAGTTGAAAGAATAACTGAACTACTGGGCACTCAGGATGTCTTTTCAGAGACGAAGATGCCCTCTAATTTGCACTGAACTTTATTAAAATCCCATTTAAGTTAGTGTGTTACAGGCAGAGAGAACAGAGATAGGATAAGGAGAGATAAGACATATTATATTTGAAATCAGTGGAGATCTCTAGAGTAGGATGCAAGTGTCAAATGTTTATGACTTTAGGATGGTTGAGGTCTCAGGGTATAGTCTTCAGGAAGCAGCTACAGTCATGTGATGAAAGACAGAACCAGTGTTGAAGGTGAGTGCAAAATGGGACGGACTCTTCACTGTACAAGTGTGATGGTAATGAGAAGGAAACAGAGTAGTAGTTTTGAAAGAAAGAAAATTGATTCATAATTGTATCTGAAGTTTATTTTCAGATCTATTACATAATAGATGATTTTCAGACATGTAGCACACAGAGCATCAGAGTTATAATAAGATGGGTTGTTTGGGAGCTTTTTATAAGGGGAAACATGACAGAATTCTGACTTTTAGCAAAGACAAGAGACCCATGAAATCTCTTGTTATAAATTATGCTGTTCTTTTCATCTATCATTTTTACTACCAGTACTGGAGTAAAAGATTTTTTTGTAAAAAATTCAGTAATATTGAAGTTTGGGGGGTTGCACAAGAACAAAACCCCACCATTTGTAGACAATTATCTCTCTGTCTTTCTCTGTCTCTTACTCCATCTACCTTTCTCTCTCTTTCATTTTTCTTCCTTCCTCTTCTGTATTTTCCCTCTCTCATCCATTACTTACAGAAAGGGAATCATATTTTGGTTAACCCTTCTAGAAAGACTAAAAGGAGTGCAAATAAGAATTCTTTGATTCTACAAAGGCTGTATAATACAAAATAGGAATGAAGAGAAGGCAGGCAATCCAGGGAAAGTGCTGTTTAAATTGCATGTTGTGGAGGAGTTGCCTGGGGAGTTTTGAGATGGCCAGAAATAGAACTGTTCCTCAAACTTTCTAGGCAGACCAGGTGCCACCCAATATAGGGACTGGGTTTTCTGTGTGCACAGCTGGCTGTGGGTGGAAGAGCCTTATCCACCCAAGCTGTGAATTGAAAACCAATTCCTTTGGAATTTTCTCCATTTAGATACAATCTCTTCTCCTTTAACCCACCAACTAGCCATGAGAGCCCCAAGTTTTGTTTTTGGTATGTTTTGCTTGTTTGTTTTTTGTTCCAGTTTCCAGGACTGAACACAATTCTGAGGCTAGAGATGCTTGCCATTCTTTTTCTACCTGATCCATTTTCATATTCCGAGTATTATACATTTGATTAAAAGTACTTATGTATTTGACATGGAAGCAAACATTTCCATCTCCATTTTTCAGAAGAGGAAGCAATGGCTGAAGCTAGATTATTTACAGTAAGTTCTGAGAGGTGATCGGTAACTCTGCCCCTAGGAAAGGTTCTGTTTTCTTAAAATTGGAAGAATAACTATGAAACTTATTTGGGCTCTTCATATTCTGTTGCAAATTCAGAATGTCATTTGATCCTTGTTTGAATGGCAAGGCTTCTACAGAAGCTCATGGGAGAAACTACACTGTCCACTTTCCCTCTTCACTTCCAGGTCTCATGTGGTAGATCTCTTCTGTCTTTATCAATATCACAAATGAGGTTTGGTGAGACATTCCCACCCCATACTTCCAGTCCTCTGTATGTGATTGTTAGGTGTTTACATTAATCCTAGCTACTCAAGTGGCTGAGATCTAAGGATCATGATTCAAAGCCAACCCAGGCAGGAAAGTCCATGAGAATCTTATCTCTAACTACCACCAGAAAACCAGAAGCAGCACTGTGGCTCAAAGTGGTAGAGTACTAGCCTTGCGTGAAAGAGCCCAAATAAGGCTCTCAAGCCCCAAGTTCAAGTCCCATGACCTACAAATCAAAAAACAAAAAGAGTTTACATTACCTAGGTTTAAATCCAGAATCTATATTTACACATCAATAGTTCTTTCACTCAGATATTCTAAGTGGTTATTTAATTTTTTATTTTTTTATTTTTTGCCAGTCCTGGGGCTTGAACTCAGGGCCCCGGGCACTGTCTTTGAGCTTCTTTTGCTCAAGGCTAGTGCTTTGCCACTGGAGTCACAGCTCCACTTCGGGCTTTTTCTGTGTGTGTGGTACTGAGGAATCAAACCCAGGGCTTTGTGCATGCTAAGCAAGCACTCTACTACTAAGCCACATTCCCCTCTAAGTGGTTATGTAGAAGCTTCCAATTAAAACTACCATGGTGTCTGCATTGTTTTCAAAGTGTCTCCCATCCCCATCCCAGGGTGAGCAAAGGCATTATTTAGAGCAGAGTACTATAACTCAATCTTCTCCTTAGATTAGCTTTCATATAAAAAGTTCATTTTTCTGTCACTTACTACCAAGAAATGCCCATTTCCACCCACAGTGGCATCTCAGACAGGGAAATGGGCCCTCTTGGTAATCTAAAGCAAAGATAGAAGCTTTTGGGTGGAGGAATGTTGACAGTGTGGCTCTTGTGTGTTTTTGATATCTTGTGACAAAGCCATACATTGCCCACCATCTATTGCCACCTGTGCCAGTAGTAATATTAGACTCCCTCCAATACCTAAATGCTGTTGATCTTCATTATTTTGTCTTTGACTATTCTCTTAAATATTCTTCAGAATGCCCTGAAACTTGAATATGAAGGAGTATTTGAAGAATCTTCTTTTGTGCTTATGCAGAGTTCCAGCCGTATCACTCATACACCTATTAAAAGGCAACTTTGGGGGCTGGGAAGGTGGCTCAGTGGTAGAGCCGCTTGCCTTGCATGCATGAGGCCCTGGGTTCGATTCCTCAGCACCACATAAGAAAAAAGAAAAAGCCGGAAGTGGCACTGTGGCTCAAGCGGTAGAGTGCTAGCCTTCAGCTGAAGAGCTGAGGGACAGCGCCCAGGCCCAGAGTTCAGGCCCCACGACCAGACCCCCCCCAAAAGGCAACTTTGAATAAAAACAAAACAAAGGGATATGAAAAGAACAGAAAGACATGGCAAATCATAGAACTCATTCAGTTTAGAAGAGATGATAACAGAATACACTAGTTGAGTCTCTAGCTCCAGAGAACTGAAAACAATCTGCAATTCTGTTTCACTATGACCATAAAAAAACCTTTCTTATTAAAATCTATTCAAAAGTAGAAAACACATTTGAACCAATGACTCTGCACTGAGTTGCACTCTTCATACAAAATCTTTTTGACCAAACTCTACATCATGAGTACCCAACACAAGGGACAGATCTTTCTGCAATCAGCAAGAAAATTCTAGTTGTAAACATCTCAAGTAGATTGTAAATTTTTCTAGGGTGCTGACCATCTCATATGACATTGTTGGGCTTTTGTTCTATACTTATAGGGTGATCCGATTGTATTCTGTCGAAAAGGAATGTGAGTTGCTTCACTCATAGATCACACTGCAAATGTATCAGTATATTATTGCTCCAAAAGATAAGTTCTAAACTATTTTGGAGTCAGTGGGTGATATGAATCACTAAAACATAGGATGCAAGATCACAAATATTGACTCCAAAATAATTGAATACTACTTCTGGTTTTCTGTATCACATACACTTTAAATATCTATGTTTCTCTGTAAAAACCCAAATCAGAGGAATGCTGAGGGAGGGGGGTGCATTAGTTTCTTCTTCCAATGTTTTAAGAAAGAAGCCTTATGCTTTGTGTTCTGACAGTACTGAGGAAAAATCTCCAGTATACTTTGAACAATACTGTAAGAACTCTGCCTCCATTTACTGATCACTCTTGGAGAAGGGGAAATACACAAGACTACACCCCACCCCCACCGCCTTTCTATCATAGCTGAGCTCCTTTTGAGACCTACGGAAAGGATACTTTTCTTCCCTTTCAGCCCTTGACCAAATACATAAAACAAGTACACAAACTTGACTGAGAAAGTCAACAGTGGTTATTAAGTATACTGATATGAAATAGAGCACACCAGAGTCTTTAAGTCACAATAACTGAAGTTCTGTGCTATTACCTCCTTCTCTCTTTTAATCACTAGGTTGAGAGGATGGCTTCACCAAAGTTGAATGAACTAAGCAACTCAATCATTGAACAAGCTCTAAAGGCCCTGTGTGTTACTTATTCTAATGTAAACCTAATTTTAAATACCTTTCAGTGTGCTTTTCTGCTTATTCTCCTATGAATCAAAGGTGGAAAATTGTGTTCTGTGTCATCTGTGTCTTTCTTCTGGAGATAGCAGATCGAGGGATGAAACAGTACAGTGTGTCACCTTGATGCTAAAATCAGTGCATGGCACCTTTGTAATGTTTCCTTTATAGAAAAATGCTCCTGCTTCTTGTCTGTTTTGGAAGATTATTCTCTGTACTAGTTCTCTACAATCACTTATTGTTTCTATGGCTAATCTTGGATATTATTCAAAGAGAGGCAAATAATTGTTAGCAGTCTAAACATGTCAATTGAAATTAGGTTCAGAGGACTAAAGTATGTATTATGATTCTTGGGAGGGGAAAGGGTGTTGATAAAATAAAAAATCTGTATATTGCATGCTTGAGTGATATGACTAAATCATGCCAAAATACCATGGAAAGATGTGGTATCATTTTTATTAAAAGGAAAAGAAAGAAAGCATGGAAACCATGATGCACTAAATAAGCTTTTGTTTCCTTTCACAAAAACATCTAAGATGAGAATATGCTAGTGGTGCAAACTATAGACAACATAAAAATATATTGTGAGGTTGCATTGGTTAGGTTTTCATGAATTCTTATTTTCTTGGTTTACCTTTAGCTTCCTTTTTCCTGTCTGGTAAGCACCATGTGTTCTATGGCTTCTTTTCAAACTTTCATATGAAGGTAGCCTCAAAGGATATTCTGTCACCTTAGAAGAACATGGATTGAAAGTTCCTAAGAATCATTATTTAAAAAATCATTTTTATCCTATCAGAATCCAAAGACAGTTCTGAAGCATAGTTCTAGTGGATGATGATAATAACTCAATAGCTATGTACATATGACCATATAAAAGGATGGTAATCAAAATGAACTCCAAGCAATGGAAGTAAGAGGACATTTTTTTTAAATGTATTGGGTGGGTCGAAAAACAAACTTTACAACTTTGGCGTGGGGAGTAGGGGGAGGGAAGAGGCAGGGAGATGGGAATGGATGGGAAGGAGAAACAAAGGAGGAGGCAACAATGCTTGATAAGAAATGTACTCATTATCTTGCCCATGTAATTGTAACCCCTCTGTATGGTATTTTCACAATAAAAATAAAATAAAATAAAATGTATTGGGTGAAGTTATTTATTTTTTATTTTTTTTCCTTTGGTTTTTTTTCCCCTGTTGTCACTGATTTTTTTATTTTGATTCCCTGTGTCTTTTATACACATTTATCTAATTGGGGGAAGAGAAGGGGAATAACAAAATGGTGAGACAAAGAACAAAAGGTGAACCAATGCAACAGGGAAACTCACAGGACACTATGTTGCAAATGAACTTTACAACTTGGGGGTGGGGAAGAGAGTCAAAGGGGAGGGAAAATGGGAGAAAATGAGAAAGGGAGTAACACTGTTCAACAAGAAATGTACTCATTACCTTACTTATGTAACGGTAAGCCCTCTATATCAACTTTATATTAAAATAAAACAAAGTAAAAAAATAAAAACAACTAAAAAACAAAAGAAAGTACTATCAGTGGAATAAGAATTTTTTTTTACTGGCTTAACTAACTCTCTAAGTGTTTATTGTTTATTCACAAAGGAAGGAATAGATTAACTTGTTTTTCTTCTCTGTTCTATCTGATTCTTTTCTGTCTTAGTGTATGCATGCATGTGCATACTATAAGGCATTATGAAGATGGGTGCCCGTGGCTTATGCCTATAATCCTATAATCAAGCTGAGATCTGAAGACAGTTGAAAGCCAGCTCAAGCAAGAAAGTCCATGAGTCTCCAACTAGCCACCAAGAAGTTTGAAGTGGAGTTGTGATTCAAATGGTAGAGCGCTAGCCTTGGGCAAAAAAAAAAAAAAGCCAGGGGGCAGTACCCAGGACTTGATTTCTAGCCCCAATAATAGCACACAAAAATATATACACACACACACACACACACACACAAATAATAACAATAAAGCATTACTTCCCTCTGTTCTATTTTCTTTAGGACATGTGTTCCACAATAGCCTAATAAGGGATTTACCATGATTGTGCTCACTTAAATCTATTTATTTAATTAGTGATAGGAGCATCAAATTAGACATTTTTCAGTGCATTCATGTTGAACATTACATTTGTTTATCTACTTCACTCAACATGTGCTTGTTTTGAGATTTTTCTGGTTACCTATCTGTAGTGGAGAAAGGCTCAGAAAACATTCTTCTCAAAGACTTCAACAACAGGCTGCCCTGACACAAATTGCTCTCTTTCTTGCACTTGCAGAATCACAGCTGGGTCTCCTTATGAAAAGAGAGGACATCATAATTGCACTAAATATGCATTAAATTACTTTGCAAAATGATAGTGGCATCCATTATAAATCCTGTGTTTGAGGAGTTTAATCAGCTATTTAAATTTCTATCAGGATGTAAGTCAACATGTAAGTTCTTGGCCAAAGGCATTCTATTTATCATGTAAATATTTGTTGATTAAGAAAAGCACAAGCCCCTACACTTTCCTAGGGTTTTAGAGGCACACAGTCATTTCTCAGGAGCAATAAATAAAAACATGAGATTTTATTTTAGACAATCTAACTTGAACTTTGATACATTATTTAGTTGGCAACTATGTGTTTCATGAATAATATGCCACTTCATGGTGATTTAATATTAATAGTCCTCAGGAAATCAAGTTTAGGAGAGTGGAATTAGAGAATCCACAGAATGCTGGTAAATTGTATTATAGAAGGGCAAGGCTAATAAATGCAAAGCAAATGATTTGCTGATTATTTCACAGATTTTATTTTAGCTTCTCCTATGTTAAATCTTTTTCTATGCCAGTGCATTTAAACTCAAATGAAAATGAATGGTGTTTTTGAGGTTTTAATGTTTTATTTGCATATTTCTTTACCTAATGAGTTACACACAAAGAATGGATCTGTATTGATTAGATTTAGAAAATAAAATTGTTACAATTTGTTTTCTCTGGACTCTAGGGCAAATTTTTGGTTTTCCTCACAAGTGCTCCCTTTATGGAACATTGGGTACTCTGCAAGTGTTGGCAGGAAATGCTAATAAGAACTGCTGACCGGAAGTAAGAGCAGGAGGGACAAAGGGAAGGGAGAAGAGAATGAAGATCACCTTGACCCTTGCTGGGACTAACTCTTGGAATTTTTTAAACTTTTCCTTGGAATTCATTAACATTCTAAGATGAAGAGTGGGAGTAATGATTATTTGTAAAAACCATAAATGAGACTGCCCAATAGAAAAAAAAGAGAAATAGTTGATGTTGTAACTGTTCCTTGAATGAAAGTTTATAATACAGGAATGTTCACATTCTCATTACACTTCTAATAGCCAACAATTACTCTACCAGATATAAAGTGAAAAGGCTGAAGATTATTTTGACGAATTTCCTATTCTCCTTGTAAGTGATCATTTAAGCACAAATGCATGTTCTCATAAAAGTTATGCCATATTTGGTCCAATAAATGTATCTGCCAGAATTCAAGTCTGAAGGCTAAAACAGGTCACTGTACCTACTCCTATAATATAGGATGGTGGCTACAACATAACAAACATGGTTGAGTGAGGGAATAAAAGAATGAATGCATGTGTGCTTAGAGACTAAGGGAATGCAATGGGATCAAAACATCCATTCAGGGAAGCACAGCCCTTTTGAGGGCTTCCAAGTGGAGTGAAACTACTGGATTCAGTTGTTACAGGATTATCAAACTCAAGTGGAATGCTTGTTGATGAGAACACTTTCTCAGTTATGACGTATCTGTCATTTTTTCTCTCTTTGTTGAAAATGTCATTACTAAGATGGATGATATCTACACAATGGAAAGGAATTTGGAAAATGATTGTGTAGCCACTGCTTTCTCTATTATTCATGTTTAAAGACCTGTTCTTGTCTTCTAAGCCAAAGGCTTTTGAAGGCCAGTAAACTGCCTAGAATACTGAACATTATTGAAAATATTGGTTCCAAAAGTCTGAAAGAGTATTCTGTCATTGCCAGCTGGGCATGTATCTCCAAACAAATAGCTTTACTTCCTGGGCCTCTGTTTGTCCATGTGGGGACTCTAATTAAGCTATTTGGTGGAGAGCTTCCAGGTTTCTTCTAACAAAATAGCCTTGGGCTTGTGTGCTAAGATCTATTTACCTTGACTGCTGCTTACAGTGGACAAGATCTTACTGTGTGGCACCTCTCCCATTGGGAAGTTCAAGTGGATATAGCTTCCATGTTAATGGGTAGTGCTCTCGGTAAACTTCAGTAACTAGGCCCAGCTGTTGAGTGCACTTGCTGCACCACTCTCTCATTTGGCCTCAATGGGACTCCTGTGTAAGCCAGGACAGTATTCAAGCAGTTGGAAATTAGGTATTTCTAAGTTCATATCTTAAAGCTGCATGGTACACAGATTCCTCCTTTTTCTACTGTGTGTGTGTGTGTGTGTGTGTGCTTGGTGAATGGGCATGTATACACAGCATCCAGCAGCACAAGGAAAAGAAGATATAATCCTGAGACCGAAAATTGTCAATCTTTTCATAAATATAAACATTCTTATGAGCAAGCTTTTTCAGTACCACAATCGCACCAATTAGTTTACAAAGCATCTCACTACTTGTATGGGAAATGATGAACTCAGAAATCGAGTCTGTTCTCTAGAGCAATGATAAGATTTGTCTATTCACAGAATCTTTAATCCTTCTATCCACTTCTATATACTTCAGGATAATGTCTCTGCTACCAAAATCTTTTCTTGATTTTTGAGCCTTATTTCCTTTTACTTTCTTCCATTCATTTGGTTTTAATCATACACTTTAAAAGCCCCTTAAATTTTTCTCTTTTCAATGTATTTAATCACTTTTTCTATAAGTATTTGAAAGATGATTTTTGAAAATTCCTGCTCATCTAAATAACTTTAAGTTAATCATACTGCTCATGTGCTCTCTCTCTCCTCCCTTCATCTCCCATAAAATTGAGCTCTGTGTGGCACCTTGGGCAAGAACTTAAAGTTTATGCCATTAATCTGAATATCTGTTCATCTGATATTTAGAAACTCACTGAGGCAATATGTGGTTTTGAAAGTAAATACATTCACCCCTTTCCCTCAGTCAACATAGTTGGACATTTTGAGTATTCATAGTCAATGCCTTTCCAGCCTCTCCATCCTGCCTTATACAGTCACCACTCTCCACAAATCTCTATTAATACCTCTTGAGCCTGTTTCCTTGGAAACAAGGGCAAAAGGGACTTAAGGTTTCAAGGGAGATCAAACCAGGAACATAAATATATTTTGAAAACCATACCCTCACACTATGTTCTCTATAGCAAATATATGAGAGCAGTACTAATTATTGTAGGAACTCAGAAGCTGAAGTAGAGGCAGGTGACGAGGGCCCCAGAGATGGCCCGCTAGTCCTGTAACCTGAGACCTAGCTTAGCTATTTTGGAAAACTGATCCATTTGCTACCAAAGGGTACATAACTGGATGACACAAACCTCAATAATCTACTAAAATTGCAACAAAATCTTTTTTTTTTTTTGGTCGGTCGTGGGGCTTGAACTCTGTGCTTGGGAGTTGTCCCTGTGCTCTTTAGCGCAAGGCGAGCACTCTACTGCTTGAGCCACAGCACCACTTCCAGTTTTCTAGTGATTTTTATTGGAGATAAGAGTCTCACAGATTTTCCTGCCCGGGCTGGCTTTGAACCGTGATCCTCAGATCTCAGTTTCCTTAGTAGTTAGGATTACAGGTCTGAGCCACTGACACCCGGCTTGCAACAAAATCTTAATAATCACTCATGTCCCTTGAATTCCCAGAGGCTGAATTTTCTCCCCAAACCAACTTCTCTGAACTGTCTTTCCAAGATCTGCTGACACAGTTCTAAATGCTAACAACCTCTTTGTCCATTGTTCCTTTTAACTAATCAATGGTCTTTGCTTGAATGGGTTCCTTGAATTTCAGATGAAGTACAGAAAGTTATGTTTTTTGTTCTTTCCTGTCTTTTCCCCCTTGATTAACTCATCTCCAAACTTCAGCTCTTTTTCTGAGTCCTTAATCTTGTCCTTTGAGCTATTAAAATCTTCAGTAGTTACCATTGTTCAAACTTTGAAGTTAGATCAAAATTGTGCATAATCCTGAATGTCCTGGAAATTATTGAAAAATTCTAGAATGTGGAGAAATAAATTTACACAGGATTGAAAAGTTGAAATCCAGTAGCATAATTAGGAAAGAAAGAACTATATAAATATTTTCCTTTATACCATGAGATTTATAGGATGTTTTTGTTTATAATATCCCCTCCAAATTTCAAAATTTTGCAAAATCTTTCAAAATTATGGACACAATTTGTTCTATTATTAGCACATGCCTTTTGAGTTTCCTTGCAGATGATTTAAAATTAGGTGTGCCTGTTTTCTAAGTAGGTTTCATGGTACCTAGCATCTGATTGGGTCTTGGACTATTTTGCCATCTATTATAATATTATGGATCACCATATTGTGACATAATGCTAAGATTCTAAGTTAAAACTTGTTTCATGAAATAACATATATTGTTAATAATCTGTAATTGTTGCCCCAGTAAATGTCCAAAAGCCATAAAGTTCCACAAAGAATCTACTTTATTTGGAACTTCTATATTTATAGATGTGTTTTGTTGTGATTTTAAATTATGAATATTTCAATGTTAAATTACTGTACCATGTGACATTTTCATTTTATACAATTATTATTAATTGCACAAGCCCTGATTTTTAATTTAGGGTAGGCTGAACTTGTAATTTTAAAATACTTTTATGACTAGAAGCCATTTTTCAGTGATAATTAAAATTATATTAAGTGAATCTTGTAAAATGTAACACCATAAACTGTTATAGTGGTGCTAATCTGATAAATCTCAAAAGCAATGAATGTCATTAGCACTTTAAACAAATGGAAAACAAACATAAAGAAGCTACAGAAGCAAATGTAATGCTAGCTCTTAAAATCTAAAACTATTAGCAGTAATGATTTATCTTTAGTGTCTTTTGTGATTCTTGAGAGATTCCAACTCTGTGCTTCCCTATTTCTTTAGGAGAGGAAGAGTACCAAAGTGTTCATTAAAATATTACCCTTTGATGAACTGTGAAGACAAATGACAAATGTGTTAATGGAGCATTTAGAGCATTTACCTGCAAATAGAGATGAGAAGGAAATTATTGGAGAAACACAGTAGGTCACCAGTAAATTCATATGTTAGTAGTCTTCCAATTACTCTTCACACCTCCTTTCAGTTTTCATTTTGAATTCATATATATATATATATATATATATATATATATATAAAATGGCTTGGAGATATTGATCCAAAGAACTCTTCATGCATGCATGACAGCAGTGGAGTTCTTGGAGGCCAGATTTGCCTTTGAAGGGGAGCAGCTGAAGCACAGTGGTTAGTGCAACAGCACAGATCCTATGGTTTTCTATCAACATCCTACATGTCTACTGTTCCTCATAGACATTAATAAGACCCCCCTACCAAAGGAGATCAAATTTCTAACAAGTTTATAGTTACCAAATTGTGTGGCAGAAATGTCCGGCATGCAATGTGCATAATTTTTTACACTGAGATGTACATGCCCATCCTTCGAAACATAACATTGAAAAAGAATGTTATAATTTTAAAATCTGCATAAAGCAAGGAAAATACATTTTCATTTGAGTAAAACTCTAATAAATTAAATTTCATCTTATTAGTGTGCAGGACTATATATTAACACAAAAATATTGAAGCAGATTTTTGAACTTACCATTTATGTAGTCTGTCACCATTCTGGTTACTTTCCTTTGAAACTTTGGTTCCGAATTTTCATACAATGTAAGTGCATATGAAAATACCAAAATGAGGTTCTTTTGTATAATTAATATATACCAATAGAATGTTTATAAAAGGTTTTTCCTTAATATAGAGCATTCCAGATTTAGTACATGTGGATTTTAAGAGCATTTTTGGTGGAAAAATGGAGCAAGGAAAATGACTAATACTTTGAACAGAAAAAGAGCTCAGGAAATTGCATGGAAGATAGCACAGGTGGAAGATGGCACTCTACTTCTCAAATGCGTCCCAGGTTTTGAGCAGAAAAAAAGTATGGGTAACTCTCAAAACTATAGAAGAATCCTTCACAGTGCGTTATGTTAGGATAAAAATGTCCCACCTCTGGATAGTGGAAATTTGTGGGGGTTTTTTCTTTTTGTTTACTAATATTCTGGTCAAGTCAATGATAAAAACATTGACAAATCCCAGGTCTCACAAAAGAATCTAATACCACACTCTATCTCTGATTTTAGCTTTTGTGCAATAAATTAAATAAAATAGTAATGGTTAGCAAATATAGTAGAACGTTTCATAAGACTGTCTCAAGAGACACATAGAACAATGATATAAACTTGAGTTCTTTGTTGGGAAAAGTGCAGTTCAAAAGTGACAGAGCTTGCCACAGAACAGGCCCAAATTTTCTCCTCTGTTCTAGTTTATTCTGACATTGCTAAGTCAATGATTGAAGGTAGCCCTCATAACATTTTGTAGTATGTATTTGGGCAGGGAAAGGAGTGGGGGATAAGGTCTCCACAAGATCTATCACTCTGCAACACACTGACAAAAATTCCAGAGTAGCTGCAATTTTGTTGCTGTGCTTGCTTGATTATCCTTCATCTCATTTTGTCAAACACTCACATTGTTTTGGTTTTTTTGTTTCTCTGAAAGAAGAGCGCCACAATTAAGGTGAGAAGGAGAAAATAAAAAAACTTGGATATTTTTGTAAAGGAACTGACTCCAACTCAGTATGTTTACAAACGTCAGCAAAACAGTCAATTAATAAGCTTTTCATTAAAACAATAGGGAAAGGATCCTAAAATAGCTCCAGGAAGGACAAGAAAATAGAAATGAATTGAACAGTGCTGGCAACTAATCATTTAAAATGTATTACAATGCGTCTGTGCTGTTCAAAGGAATCCTCTGCACTTTGTTCTTGCTAATATAAAAGTGTTTATAGGGCTTCCACAGGTCTCATGTTACCAGCTCCCTGTGCCCATTTCCAAATAGTCTTACATTTCTCAAGTGCGAACTATCTCACAGCAAGATTTCAGAAGGCCATAGTGCACAAGTCAGAGAATGACCATTTTACTCCCCAGGTTACTATTATGTCTAACTCTGAGAGGCTGATACCCTGAATTCCTTTCCTGAAAATGAGAAGTATTTTAACTGATAAATGCAGTCTCTTTTATCCCATCATTGCTTATTTTCAAGAGCCCTAAACAGGTGTAAGGAACAAGTTCCTGTGGAGCACAATGAGGATGATTTCAGGAAAGTGGCTGTCAGCCCACTGAAACAATGTGTCAGGCAAATATTGTCAACGTGCTTTAGCTGGTTATATTAAAACCATCCTGTCAGCTTTACCTGATCTATCTTTCTTTCTTCCTTCCTTCCTTCCTTCCTTCCTTCCTTTCTTTCTTTCTTTCTTTCTCTCTCTCTTTCTTTCTTTCTTCTTCCTTCCTTCCTTTCTCTTTCTTTCTTTTTTTCTTTCTTTCTTTCTTTCTTTCTTTCTTGCTTGCTTGCTTGCTTGCTTGCTTTTGTGCTTCCTTCCTTTCTCCCTATCTCTCTTTCTTTCTATTCTCCATCAGTCTAGAAATGTAAACAAAATGCACTCTTGTTAATGGATAACAAAGAGTATGTAGGGAGTACTCACCAGCTCTTACCTCTTTCTTCAGTCAGTTACCTTAACATCCACACACAGGAGGAAGCACCAACATTGTGAGTGGGCACCTGCCAGAGCCATATTTCTAGTGGGCAGTAGTACATGGATAAAAATCCTTAACTATCCCTATTTTATTTTCTGCCTCTTTTGCTAAATATAGCTTTGGGAAGACATATTACACTCCATTTTGCCTGGTATAAGACTAAGCATTCATAGACAACTTCTACCCAGGTATTATTCTTTTGTGAAGTTAGAAAGCAAAGAGCAATAATTTTCCTGGGGTGATTCCAAGTTAGAAAAAAAATGGTATTCTGATTTTCATTTGCTAGTATTTCTTTGGGTTTACATTTGTGTGATAGCTTAACATTCTGAATGTGACTTTGATTTAGCCTTTCTTGCCTACTCTTGTAGGATGCTTACTCAGCAAGAAATAAAATTTTATGGTTCAGAACCACTCGGAATTGTGGTTGTGAGTTACCATATTAATACTAAAGCTCAGTCTTATCCTTCCTCAGAATAGCTTCAGTTTTGATTCAGGTTTTTATTTTTCCATATTGCCCACTGTGTCTCTTAGTTTTTAGGGGTTATTTGTTTATTTGCTCTTTTTGTGCTAGTACTGGGGCTTGAATTCAGGGCATGGGCTCTGAAACTGAGCTAACATTCTAAAGCTTGAGTCACAGCTCCATGTATGGCTTTCCTGGGTTTTTTTTTGGGGGGAGAGGTTAATTAGAGATAAGAGGAGGTGGGAGGGAAGGGAGGCTAAGGGGAAACAAAGGAGGAGGCAACAATGAGAAATGTACTCATTACCTTGCTCATGTGATTGTAACCCCACTGTACAGTATTTTCACAATAAAAAAAACTTATTTTTTAAAAAGAATATCAGGACTTTTCTACCTGGGCTGGCTTTGAACCACAGTCCTCAGACAGCCACCTCCTGAGCACATCAAATTTCAGGTGACACCGCCAGCTGTTTCTCTTATTTCTATCTTAGTTATATATTAGGCATAGCTCCAAATTCCTCTTTTAATTGAGGGCAGAGAGTTTGAAGTCTGATTTTGAGCCATCCAGAATTTATTCAGAAAAGAAGAGAGTTGTGGGCTTTCATCTTCTAGCCAAGGTGATGTAGATTTATGTCCCCGGTTTTAACATAAATGCCAAAACTTCGTCACTAGTGGCTAATCTATTCACAACAGAGAATACACATTAGAATCACATGGAAAGCTTAATAAAAAGGAATCCCCATTCAAGTTCTCTGAAGATACATTGTGAGGTAAAGGTGGATATTTGGAACCGTGGTGCATCCAACGTACTGACATTACTAAGAACCCTTCCATTGAGAGAGAAGGTATGCCAGGCGTTTGTCATTATCCCATGACCTGCCAAGAAAATACAGTCCACTTTTTGTGCTCTGAGAACCACTGTTTAAATTCTCTAGTCAGTAATGGCATGGATATTGTGATATTTTGGCAGATAAAAAATAATCAACATCATCTATATATCAATTTTATTATTTATTATGCCATTCTCTTGCTTTTCTTGGTTTCATCTTCATCTCTGGACAAGAAGCTCTATTTTATTTACTGTGCAGAGAACATTGGCTTATTTCCCCAGGGCTTGCACAATGACCAAAACATAGCTGATTTTCAAAAAGTACTTCTTAACAAATGAAATATCACTTAAAACCAACAAGTAGGGATGAGTAGCAACTGAGAGTAAAAAAAATACATATCATTAACTTAAAGAGAGACTTTTCTGAAGAGGAAATAAGAACAGCCAATAGACACATGAAGAAATGTTCGACTTCTCTAGTCATAAAAGAAATGCAAATCAAAACAACATTGAGATTCCACCTCACTCCAGTTAGAATGGCTATAATCATGAAATCTAGTAACAACAGATGCCGGAGGGGATGTGGCCAAAAGGGAACCCTACTGCATTGTTGGTGAGAGTGTAAACTTGTTCAAACACTTTGGAAAGCAGTATGGAGGTTCCTCAAAAGACTCCACATAGAGCTCCTCTATGACCCAGAAATCCCACTTTTGAGCATTTACCCAAATGATCACAAACAAGGTCATACCAAAGCTACCAGCACAACCATGCTTATCACAGCATTATTCACCATAGCTAAGATATGGAACCAACCCAGATGCCCTTCAGTAGATGAATGGATCAAGAAAATGTGATATATATAGATCTCTCTCTCTCTCTCTCTCTCTCTCTCTCTATATATATATATATATATATATATATATGAATTCTATGCCCCCATCAGAAAAAATGACATTGCCTCATTTGTTAGGAAATGGAAAGACTTGGAAAAAAATTATATTAAGTGAAGTAAACCAGGCCCAAAAAAGCATAAGTTCCATGGTTTCCCTTGTTTGCAATGACTAGTACACGTCTGCAACAAGCAGAGAAGGTCAAAGGCTATGTACATATGACCATATAAGATGATATTAACCGAAATGTACCAGAAGGGTTTTTTTTCTTGCTTGCTATTGTTTTTAATGTACTTATAATGCACTATGTGATTCTTTTGTTTCTTTTGTAAGTTCTTCCCCCATGGTATCCCTGTTTTCACTGTATTTCATTCCGGTGTTCTGCATCTTGTATACACATTTTTGTAATTTGGGGAGAGGAAGAGGTATAGTGAATGCTTAAATAGGGATGCAGGTTGACCCATTGTGACGATGAGATATACAGGACACAATCTTGAAAATGAATTTTACATTGTGGGAGGGGGTAGGAGGCAGGAGCTGGGGAGGTGGAGAGGGAAATGATGGTGAGGGGAAATCAAAGGAGGAGGTAACAATGCTCGATAGGCAATGTACTCATTACCCTACTCAATGATAGCTTATTAATGTGTTATATACAGTTTTTTAAAATCAGATTGGCAAAGGTTTCTTAAAGGCAATGTTCAATGCCAAACAGAATGTGACTTGACTAGAATGCTCAAATTCCACAAGGAAGAGCAAATTAGGACAACCTTTGGGGAATGCAATTTGCAGTTATATGTGAAAGGACCTGAGAATAATTCCTATTGACTAAAGAACGCGATTCATAGAAGGTATCCTGCAGAAAGAAAAATCAATTATTTTATCCAATATTTGCACACAATGATATTTATCTTAGTTTTATCCAAATAGAAAAAGTCAGGAAGGAGACTATTTCTTAAACAATATGGTATTTAAAATATATTATAATATCTCCTAAAATATTAAAAAACTGTAACTTGTTGAAAATATTAATAACAGAAAGAAATGTCTGCATTATAATATTGAGGAAAATAGGTATGAAAAATTCTAATTATCTTTCATATATAACATATATATGTATATCTATACATGCATGTCTAAAGTGCTGATTTCTTTGGTCATATAATTTAAAATTCTTTGTAGTTTATTGCTTTGTGATGGAAAATTTTCAGTCTGTATGATCTGACCATTAAATTAAATAGGAGGTATAGTCAAGCACTGTGGCTCACGCCTACAATTATGGCTATTAAAGAGGCTGAGATCTGAGGACTGAGATTCAAAGTCAGCCATTGCAGGAAAGTGTGAGATTCTTTTTTTCAATTAATCACCGAAAAGCCAGAAGTGGAGATATGGCTCAACCAGTAGAGCACTAGCTTTGAGCAAAAAATGCTTCAGGACAGTGCCCAGGCTCTGAATTCAAATCCTAGGACTGGCGTGCGCGACACACACACACACACACAGAGCAGGTGTTTCTAAGGAATAAATTCCATGTGTGAGATATTATTCTGAGCACTAAGTATGGCTATTGACTCTATTTTACAGATCAGGATGTATAGGCAAGAACTGACTAGGTAACTTTCCCAAGGTCAAGAACTCAAATTCAAAAATCTATTGTTATACTAACAAAAAAGAAAAGCTTATTTTCTTTTACTTTTTGAATTAATATAGGAGTAGCTTTAAGTTCTGAGGAAATCTGTTCGAGTTCACACATTTTCTGAATTACAGTCCACACATTAGACAAGGTTGACCCAAAGGGTAGGAGAATGAGAGTATTTGTCAGTGAAGGACATTAAGAGAACAAGTCCTACCTCCTGCTTCTTTGATGAATAAAAATGTACAATTGCTTCTTTCAGAAAGCATTTTGTATATCGTTTTACTTCAGAAGAGGTGCCAGTGGGGTATGAGTGGCTCATGCCTATAGCTATTCAATAGACTGAGATCTGACAATCATCCAATTAACCACCAAAAAGCCACAAAGTGAAGCTGTGGCTTGAGTGATACAGTGCTACCCTTGAGCAAAACAGCTCAAGATTCATTAACAAAGATACTCAGTTAACATGGACTATTGGCCCTGAATTCAAGTCCCGTAAACAATATGAGAGAGAGAAGGGGAGGATGATAAGAGATGCCTAGAAGAGGATGGTCACAGTTACAATGACTGGTTAGACCGAATCAGGTCTGTTCCTTCATCACTATTTTCTTCCACATAAGCTGAGTGTCTGCTGGTAGATTCATGCTAATTTAAAATTAAATAAAAAGAAAAAAGTATGTTGTGGATGTGGCCACTTGTATCCTAGAAGAGATGTCACTGGAAGTAGGCACAAAGTTATTAGTGAATCCCCTAATCCATCAGTTCTGGTGTATCACCCTGGCTATGGATTCCAAGAATGAGAAGACAGAATATAGGCTCCCATTGTCAGTTCATGGAATCTGCGTTTGTCCTGAGAGCAGACCTGATGACCCTCAGGCCAGCCTTTGCCCTTCCTCTCCAAGCAACTAAATGACTCCATGAAAATCTAAACTTAACTTGGCGGCTTTCAATATTTCTAAAACTTCCTGGGGGGGGGTAGTTTTTCTCCCTTTCTTATGCAAATGATTTTGATATTTTTATTTAAAAACACATCACTAGCATCTTTTCCTCCAAGGTGGTGAAATTACTCATAGTAATTTCAATGAAAAAAGCATTTTGAGAAAATGGAGGATGAAAATCACAGTAGAAATGTTTTTTAAAAAAATCTTACATTAATGAAGCCTAGCATTTTATTGGACCCTTCGCAGCATTTTTCATTGCCAAATCAAGGTTCATTATTTTGCACCTGAGCACCACAATCCCTAGAGTTCTACAGCATGTTGTAATAATAAAAGAGATATCCTGTTTTGTTTTATCAAAACCTTCTTTTCTTTTTCTGGATGCATTTTCCTCGGTAGTTTTTTCTTTTTTCATGGTCTCAGTGATTCATGATTTCAAATATAAATCCACTTAAGATACTCTTAAAAAATGTGTGGCCGTTATTGTCTGAGAAATAGTTTGCTAAGTTTTGCCAGAAGTTTTGCATTAGAATATATGTAATAGAACATTTCCTACTTCAGGATACCATACAAGCTTTGCTGGCATCTTTACACAAGCATTATGATACTTTGTGGCCTGATTCCCCTGCCATGACAATTCTTGTCTTTTGTGATCTCAATAAGCAGTGGAGACTTGGATAGATTACAATGAAGCCAGACACAGTTGGCTCACGCCTGTAATCCTAGCTACTCGGGAGGCTGAGATCTGAGGATCTCGGTTCAAAGCCAGCCCAGGCAGGAGAGTCTGTGAGACTCTTATCTCCAATAAACCACTCTGAAAACCGGAAGTGGTGCTATGGCTCCAGAGGTAGAATGCTAGCCTTGAGCTGAAGAGCTAAGGGACAGCACCCAGGCCCAGAGTTCAAGCCCCGAGATCGACAAAAAAAAAAAAAAAAAGACTCCTTATTGCCTTCATTAATCCTTCTTTCCACACAAAATTCTCCCATTTTCTCACTTTGTATGTAACCTTCTGTCTTTTATTTTTAATTATACATAACTCTTTCACTGTCTTGTATATTGAGAGTAAAAAATAAAGTTCATTTACGAATGTATCTTACATATTAAATACAAGATAGACACACTTTTGTATTGACTGAATGTAATTGATTGCATTAGCAAGATCAATACACTAATAAAATATTGCCTTTAGATGAATTCTATGACTGCTTGAGGTTTGTCATCAGTTCAGTGAGAGTGAAAAATATTTGTATTAAATAGCAAATGCTAAATTCAAGTAAGTAAATGTAAGTAAAGTATTAAAATTTAGAAACCTCATTAAAATTTAGAATGTCATACTGACTACAAGTATATTTTAATAAATAAAAGAAGTATAATCCTCAATGTTTATAAAGTAGATAATACAAAAAATTATAGAAAAAGTAGAAAACAAAAGGCTTGGAACTATTTTTCTTGTAAAATTTATAACAAATGAAAATAAAAAGAAAAGAAAATAACAAAGTTCCCTTTAACACATTTTTAAGTCAAGAATGAATAAAACAAGCTGCAGAATTTCAAAGTGAATAATTCAAAAGCTATAGGCTATAGATAATAATGAACCTCAAAGAAAATATTTAGCACAGGATAATTCTTTAAATATTATACAATAAAAATAAATCATTTAAATATCAGACTCAAACTAGGAAAAGAAAAGCAAATTCCAAGAATATAAAAAAGTGACTTTAAAGAAAATTATAAAGTAATATATTAGGAAAAATAATATAGTAAAATACTAAAACCAGAGCAGGTTTCATGAAAATAAAATAAGTTTAAAAAGAAAGATAAGAAGAAGCACAAACAATAAGAAAAAAATACCTACGGACAAAGGAGATTGCATACTATAAATGCTAAACTACTTATTTGTGCCTTACCATTTTAATGAATTTAATAAATGGTTTTAGGGCTGGAAATGTAGGTTAGTGGTAGAGTGTTGCCTACCATGAATGAAGCCTTAGGTTTGATTCTTCAGTACCACACAAACAAAAAAAGCTGGAAATGGCACTGTGGCACTGCTAGCCTTGAGCAAAAGAAGCTCAGAGACATTGCCCAGCCCCTGAGGTCAAGCCCCAGGATTGACAAAATATTAAAAATTAAAAATAAAGGAATGATCTTGGAAGATTTTCACAACATACATTTCTCCAACATGCAGACTCCACAACATACTACCAACAAAATAAGATAAACCAGTTTAGAACAAAAACAAAGAGAGCAATCTGAAATGGCCTAGAGTGATTTGGGAGGGTTAGGTGACATGGATCCTCCTTACCCTGCCCTGAAGATCCCACTGGCTCCTCTGCCTTCCAGCAACCACATTGGTGCCCGATCATCCCCAGAACATGGGAATGATGCTCTCCTAATAGAGCCTTTGCTCAAATTCTTTTACTCACTACCTATATATATTGTGAAAAATAAAAGTTGCATTTTGTATCACTGGAGTAAAATGGATTATTCAATAGATGCTCGAATATTTTTTTAGCTTTTAGAGGAATGTTTTCTATCACATTCCTGATACTAAAAATGTTCATGTGGTTAAAAGAAAACATAGATATGGGAATGATATGCAGTTTGTACAAAGTCGTACAGTCATACTAATGAGATAGGATATATAGCTTATCAATATATCTATTTCTAGATATCATCCATCTTCTTCTTCTACCTCCTCTTCTTCCTTTTCTCTTCATTTCTCTTACTTTAATATATAACTCTAAATGCAAGTTAGGATAATGTTAAAAAATTTATATATGGATGAGGTCACTAAGCCATATGATTCACTGTGGCAAAAAAAGGTGAACATTATGGCCAACCCCAAAAGAAACAATTTGACAAAAATATTTGCCAGAATGATATAGGTAAAATGCAAACATCTCTAATGTATTTTAAAAAATCTTTGAATAATCTTAAAAAATAACTGCCAGTAACTTCAGCAATAATTAAAATCCAAATAAAAATTTTAATTAGAGAAAACATTGATATTCAACGTTGGTGAGTGTGAAATCAAGTTCATTTTTATTCAGGTTGATGAAAGGGCAAATTACTATTTGCTTTTCTATGGATCTTGCCTCTTAAAATGTTTCAAAGTGCATGCCCTTTGATCCAGAAATTCTATTTCTAGAAAACAACCTGCAGTATTATAAAAGAAAGATCTAAGCACAGGAATGTTCACTTCAAGAATGCAAAGATAAGGAATAAAATGTGCCTGTTTACCAATTTGGAATCAGATGAATATTTTATAGTATAGTCGTACAAAGATTGTGCTGCTATTTTCAAAATGAGATTTATCTATTTGTTCTAATTGTGAAGGCTTATAAAACATATTATTAGATAAACATGACTGCATCAGCACAATATATTCAGCATGATTCTGTTTCTGTAAATATGTATTCATGTAGCTGCCTGTATAAATATAGAAGCTTCTACACGTGTGCACATACACATATTAATATTTGTAAAACTTAGGACGTAGATTCATTATCTGTTAATATTCATCCCTTTGAGGTTGTATTTTCAATTTCTAAGCCATACATTTTGGGGTGATTTGCATTTTTTAACAGTGAGCATGCACTTCTAAAACAAAGTAAAATTGTGATTTTTAAAGAAGAATATAAAGGAGTTATAAATGTAAAGACATCTTGAAGTATTTTTGGTCTTTTTTTCTGTAACAGGGATTCAGAACTACAAGCTAAAGAATGAACACAGCATCTCTAAGCATAGGTTCCATGAGACAAAAAGTGATTAATTATTTCTAGGTAATAGATAACAAAATATGCAAGCTGGACTCTCTTCCTTGAGTTCTGAAATATACTACCTCACAGGATATGAACTTCATAGAGTATTTTACTTATTAATTTCTGTTAATTGCTATGCTATATAAAGGGGACAATTTTTAATATTTGAGAATTTTACATTTTATCTCTTCAAAATTTCTATTTCTATATTTTGAGAAATATTTTCCAAGTAAATTGAATGAAATTTAAAAAAATAATTTAGTAATATGTCTTTTTGAAATGATGATCCTTAGAATATTTAAAAATTTTCCAGCTCATCAGTCTCCTAGTTACATTGAATAAAGTAGAACATTTGCACTTAGTTAACCTTCTTGAGGGGGAAGCTTGACAAGAAACTTAAGAAACAAAACAAAACAACAAAAAAAACAAAAGCAATACTCAAGTGACAATACATTGAAGATTCTGCAATCAACAACAATAAAAAGCAACATCCTATAGTGAAATCTTATTTTTGAAAATAGTATTTTACAATTATTTGAGCAAAGGTGAACTTTAAAAAACATGGACCAAATGAAGAAAAACATAGTACAGTTTTTCTCTTGTAAGTCACACTATAACAGAGAAAGGAGCAATAGATTGTCCGTAAAGAAAACTGGGAACTGACAAGGTCAGTCCATGTTCAGCAGACTTACAAGAACTAATCACAACAGATACAGGAGGAAAGAGAAGGAGGAGACAGAGAGGGAGAAAGGGGGGGGGGGAGAAGAGGGACAGAAGGAGAGGGAGAGAGAGAGAGATTCTCTTCTCGGAGCCTGCAATTGTAAAAATAAAACCACACCAGTAATGATTTCTAAATTCTAATTAAGTTAAATTAATTTTATTTTTCCTTATGATAAAACCCAGGGCATCACACATGCTAGGAAAGTTCTCTGTCACTTGAACCATGCCTACATTAATTTTAAATTCAGACAATCCAACAGGGACTAGGTGAGTCACTTTGTGTTCACATATCTTCTATTGATGCTACAAACATTAATGAACCTGAGAAATGCTTGAGTTACTCCAAAACTAAGGTTATTAAAATAGCTTGTAAATACAGATTAAGAATTCTTAATTTAATTATTTACTTCTTATAAGATATAATAATTTAATTATTATAATGAAAAGCATTTTTATTGTCAAAATGGAACCTACATATGGTTAATACGCATTTTAGGTTTATATATATATATATATATTTGAACATCCATATCTTACAAATATTCTAAAGTCAGATATGTTATCTTAATTGTATTAATGTATATGATTTTTATATTAAGTTTGCAATTTGGAAATTTGAAATTATTGAGGATGGAGGCATATTTATTTTTAGTATGTATCTATTTTGGTCAATAGTCTTAAATTACCTTATGTAAATAAAACCTCATAGTTTTTTTTTTTAAGAGAGATGGCTGGTTTTGACAAAAAATATAATAATAATTACACATTAATGAGAATGGTAAACAAATTGCTATAAAATAAAATCTATTGCTCTTTGAAACAAAATTAGTTAATAATTAAATAAAATGATCATAACCTGTTTCAAATACTCAATTAACCTGTTATCTTCCTGACGAAAGTAATGTCTTCAGGAGACTGAACAACCTGTGCGTTTTTTGTCTTTTCTCTATTATTTTATTTTCTCCTGAATGAATGGTTAATAATTGTTTGTTGATGGTTGTCTGTAAGTTCAAAGACCCTGACATATATAGTCTGTGAAGTGTTAAATATTTTAGCTGCACATTTGGGATTGAAATAATTCTACATTCAAATCTATTTATACTAAGCACATTCTGAATTTGCTAATGTGTGTTAAGAGAAAACGCTTACTAAAAATGAATCTGTTCTACCAGTTTTACAAAATTTGCTTAAGTATTCATCTTCAATTATCTTTTTTCTTCTTCAAGATTTGATTTTCACTTTTAGAGAAAAGTGAAAGTGTTTCTTGTTTTATTCTTTATGATTCAGAGAATTCAAATGGATCTAAAATTTAAGCAACCATTAGAGTTCAGGGTTCTATCTTATATTTTGGTATATATTTTTTGCATTTTGATTTGTTTTTCAAGAACATCACTTAAGACCAATTACAAGTTGCTTACTGTAGGCAGCTGATTTCTGTTGTTTAGTTATTTACTTATTTGCTCAGCTGTTTATAGGTGTGTCTATGTTATGTCAAAAACTAGGATATAGGCAGCAATAAATACTGCTTTGGTGGCAGAATGGTTTCACTTGCAGTTTATTTATACATCCATATACATACATAAACACATATATTTACACATATACAGACACACATACACATACATATACACATACACATATGCATAGATGTATATATACATGTGTGCATGTGTATACATATATTCCTATACATGTATGCATGTGTATATGTTCTGATTATATAAGATTATATAAATATGTATGCATGTGAATATATATTTCATTATCATCACTGATGAGAGGGTATTAAGGTTTGAGTAAGAATAGACGAAGTAGATCAGCATAAAGTAAAAAATAGGATGATATGCATTTACCCCCAAATAATATATGTGATTTACTGTTGTTTCTGCAGAAAAGTGCATCATTTCTAAAATATATAGGATATTTCTTGTGTCTGAAAGCTGTTTTCTTGTAGTTACATTAATGATATCAAGATCCGCCTTTCAAATTGTGATTAGGAAATTTCCACATGTAGAAGACTGAAACCAATTGCCTATTCCTCAGCCTATACAAAAAATCAAGACAAAAATGCATGAAAGATTTTAATGTAGAACTTGAAACATTGAAACAACTACCAAAAGAACCACTTTAAGACACAAGCATAGGTAACAACTTTTTAATAGGAGTTCCAATAGCTCAGAAAATAAGAGCAGTAATATCCCACAAAGTAAGAAAACTTTTATATGGCAAAATAAACAATCATCCAGAAGGAAAGCCCACAAAATGCCAGCTATACACCTGACAAGGTACCAATATAGAAAAAAAATAAGAACTCAAATATTAAACACCAAAAGAGAAAATAATTTAATAAATGGGTAATAAATCACAGTTCTCAAAAGAAGGAACATAAATGGCTAGTAAATACATAGACAAAAATGATCAGCATCTTTAATCATAGTGCAAATTACAATCAAAAGTACTTTGGGATTCTTTCAATGACTATCAAGAAAATAAACAACAAAAAATGCTAGGATCTGGGGAAATGGGAATTTTTATACACTGGTAGTAGGAATGTAAATTAGTTCAGTCATTGTGGGAATTTATATGGACAGTCCTCAAAAATAAGTAAAAGTAGAAGTATGATATGATCCTATTATATATTATATTAATGAAAGAAAAACAAGGCATATGTTAGAGAGACCTGAACATCCATATTTATTGTTGCACAATTTACAATAGCCATGCCATGGAATTAGACTAAGTGCTTATTAACAAACGAATGCATCAAAAAATTATAGACATTGGACTATTATTCAGTCATAAAATAGGGCAAAATTATGTCATGACAAGAAAATGAGTAGAACTGGGTAGCAATATATTTATTAAGTGAAATAAAGATAAATATTATATTTCACTCACCTGTTCCATCTAATTTTTTTAATATGTAAGAGCAGGAGGTGAATTTTGGGAGATTGAAGAGATCAGTGGAAACTGGTAAGCATTTTGTCAGGGTGACAATGTTTGAAATATATTATATGCAAGTATGACTATATTGTTATGAACACTATGCTTGTGTAACAATTAATTTCAGAAATTATACAAATGAATTATACAATTATACAAAAAACATATAAAGAAAACCAAGTCATATCATTCTAAAATATAAATGTGTATCAGGATTGAAAGACAACATAAAGGTTATTTTTCAAATAATGATAAAACTTTACTTCTGCCACAATATCACAATATGTGACACTTGGATCCATAAAAAACATTTGCATATTTTCCTTTTTGTTTAATGTAGATTTGTAATAAAATATGTATCATGTGATTAAGGAGCATTCTTTGTCCACACTAGCAATGATATTGTTTACTGTAGCATCTCATTGTTGCATGGCCTATATTTAAACAAAAATATTTTTTGTATTCTCTTTAAACAGTTGTGCAAAGGGGTTTCAATCCAACATGTCCGCTTATGAGTTGAATGCCTCCTGATCAATGAGACCCTTTCATCATTCTCCCTCATCTGTCCCAGTCCCTCTTAGCCCCTTCAGTTACCTTGTTCTATTTCACGTATGTGCATTGTGTATTATGACTACATTCATTGTGTGCTTTTTTAAAGAGAAATCATATTTTAATCCAATAAACAGTGTAATTTGAAAAACATGGTTTGGTCTTTATTGAATATTTTAACCTGAGATTTGCACTTGATCTATGAACAGAGTGATATATTCCTCATCAAAGCTCTTGGAGACAGAACCTTGACACTGCCACCACCTACTTGTGATCTTAGTTTAGTTCATCTACCTCTGAACCCCAATTTCTCCACAAAAATCTAGCCTCTCATTTTGAACACCTAGGTGTTTTGCAGTCTAAATGTTCTGGTTTGCTGCTTATTAGTTTGGGGTTGTAGACAGAAAAAAAAAGACAAATCTTGCAAGAATTTGAATTTGTTTTAGGATAATTACCTCTAGCATAGTATTATAGGCACCCATTTTCAATCTTACAGGCTCTAAGAAAGGAGTATAATTGTAGCTTATGTGTCAGGGATGTAGATCATGCTTGTGAGCATCATTTTATGAGGAGTCAGAAACGAAGGTTGAGGATTTCAGTCAGCAGGGCTCTGTGCTCCATGTTTCACCATCTTATGGATGGATTGCTGATACTGCTTGTTCTCTGCATGTTCTCATAATTGGTCGTGGGGCCTGAACTCTGGGCCTGGGCACTGTCCTTCAGCTCTTCAGCTCAAGGCCAACACTCTACCACTTGAGCCACAGCAACACTTTCGGCTTTTTCTGCTTATGTGGTGCTGAGAAATCAAACCCAGGGCCTCATGCAAGCAAGGCAAGTACTCTACCACTGAGCCACCTTCCCAGCCCTAAAAAATAATTTAACGAGCTGGAAATGTTAAGCACCCCAATGTGATCATTGCACAGTTTATGTATCACATGGCACCCTACATATGTGTGTAGTTATCATAAATCAATAAACATAAGAAAACATGCTCTTGTTTACTTCTTTTACCACACCAAGCATTGCTTTCTTTTATTTGTTATGTATTACACATATTTTTTAGAACAATTTACTTTTCTAGAACCATGAATCTCTATATATTTGTAATCACAGTTTTGATCAATGATAAATTCATGTATCAAAATAGGTAAATGTAAATACACACACACACACATATATGCGTGTGTGTGTGTGTGTGTATATATATATATATATATATATATATATATATATAATAGTCTAAACAAGAACAGTTAAAGTGCTTTTAAAACAACCAAGGCAAAGAGTGAAAGCTCTTGGAAATGAGATGTTGTTGCATACATTACCAAACAGAATGAAAATCAGTTTGAGGGAACGGAATGCTGTTGCTAAATGTTAAAATATGATGCCCTAAATCTTAGCAAAACTAAAGATGATTGAGTCAATGAAAAAAACTAAGGACCACCGGAATAGATAACATTTCAAGTGCTTTTGGAAAATGCTCGGTGGTAGTAGAACAACTTGTTGACAGGGTGGCGAGAGTCGAGAGATGAGAGACACTGGCAGACTAATTGCACTGCTCGGAGGAGATGAGCGAACGGATGAGCTGAGCTCCCCACAGCTCAGCAGCTCTCCAGGGATTCTTGTGCACAATCAGAACAGAAGAGAATTTTAGAAGTACAGAGTTTCAGGGAATAACAATAATTAATATTCAGAAGTACAGGAAATAGCAATATACACCATACCGTTCAGTTTGCCAGTTGTTTAAAAATGTATTTTTAAATTCATTGAGATAATTTGAAAGTGTTTTGAAAAACAGCTATTTTATAAAATACAGAAGGAAATATATTTTCTAAAAGACTTTACTGACAAAATGAACACTTGTATAATCTAAAGATTACTGGTATTACAGGAAGCAGATACTTGGAAGGTGTGGGGGAGAAGGCAGAGGAGGAAGATGAATGAAGAGAAGAAGAGTGGAAAATGAAGTGATAACATGTGATGTATATCCTTTGAAACTAGGGAAATTGAGGGGAGGGGTGGTGTTGGGAGGAATGGGGGAGGATGATGTAAGGGGTGATACGGATCAAGATGCTTATAAACTGGTTGAATGGTAAGCCCTTTCGTATAACTACTGAAAGATAGTGAAATTTATTTTTTAAAGTGAGTCTACTTTCTTTTTAAAATGTTATTTTATTGTAAAGATGCTGTACAGAGGGGTTGCAGTTATGTGGATAAGGCAATGAGTACATTTCCGGTCCAGCATTGTTACCCCCTCCTTTGTTGTTCTCCCCCTCCCCCAACTCTCTCATTCCTCCCCCTCCCCCTACCAAGTTGTAAGAACCACACTAAGAACCAATGACCAAAGCACATAAGTAAGAATATATAATAGAACTGATCATGACAACCAGAACTAAAAATAAAGTAAATATCCATCAATAACAAAAAAAAAGTGAGACTGGAGGTGTAGATAAAGTGAACAATGGTATCCTATTGTATGTAAGATTTTAATCTATTTAGACCTGAATAAGGACAGACATCCCCCCTCACCACTTCCCCCCCCACCCACTATGGAAGGACGTATCTTATCCAACAGTCTAACAGTCAGTGGTAAACACAGGTGATAGCCCATCAGGGAGACATCAGATACCAAAAGTTAATACATTAAAATCAGCATTTTATATACTGATAAAAATGCTAAGATGTTAAATGTCTTCAATACATATTTTATCACAATATAAAATAAGCTTTAAAAGCATGAAAACTCAAAATGAAGTAAGCAGGGATTTCAAATTTCTCTTCTAAATATTTACTCAAGTTCAAGAATCATGAAGGGTTGCTTTCATGATATTATTTTATAAGAAGTTTATTATTTTCATTTTTCTCTACTGCTTATTTTATATGCTAATTTTGTATCTTGTACATTTCTGCTGTTTTATCAGTTCTAATACTGCTTCCATGGATTCCTTTGGTTTTTCTATAAATTGTATTACATGCAAAGAGGAATACATTGATTACTTCCTTTCTTGGGGTGTGGAGAAGAGGAAGACGAAATAAGATACAGATATTATGTCAAAGATTCATATCTTTTTCAAAGATACTAATTAGAACCTTTTTCAATGATTAGTATCTTTGAAAAAGTCATCTAATTTTTCAGAGCTTTGGCTTCCTTTCCATCTGATTAGTAAAAATATTTGTTGTATATGCCTTACAGAGTAAAGAAAAGGACTAAAATCAGATTCAGATTGTATACTCTTTGAGTAATTGACATAAAAAAGATATAGTTGAAAGATTATATTGTTGAAGTTAATTTTTAATATATATTTTATTGTAAAGATACTGTACAGAGGGGTTACAGTTACATGAGTAAGGTAATGAGTACAGTTTGAGGTTAAATTTTTTGAGCTTTGAACATGTAGTTGAAGGAACTAGTGATCCTTTTAATTTCTATTTTGCAAAATAACTATATCTAATGTGTCGGGAATCAAACAATACTACAGAGTAAAGCAGGTGCTATGGATTTCAAAGAGCAGAATTCTGAGAAAAAGAATCCAGTAAAATATAGTGGTATATCTTTATTTGCATTTTGGAAATGGAATTTGACTTGTGTTTCAATTTGCTAAATTTGAAATTCTGTTTTATACGTATCACAAGGTAGCTTCTAAATGAATGCAATTATTCAGCCTCTTTTTAAAAGCATGCAGAAGTCTAATTGATGCACTGTGATATTAACTTTAAACATGATTTTATAAAAGATCAAATTTGCATTTAATGGAAACTTAATGCTGACACTTGTCAAAGATATGAAGGAGTTAGCATTTTCGTATGCACAATTTCTGCTTAAAAGAACCACTCCTAAACGGGAACCCAGGAGAGTCTCAGCCATGTTTCCTAGCACTTGGTTCCTCAAGGTGTCTATGCCAGTTTTACCACTCTGTGATCCCATCTGTAATTGTGTAAGAACATACTCAAATTGCACATCTTTATATATACCTCCTTTTACCTCACGGAAAGGGCTGGAGTTCCATAAAATATAGTGATTTTCTTATCAGCTTTGTCAGTGCTAAGCAGTGGCTTGTGGTAAGGTAATAAATCTCTTTGAATAAATTGGTTATTGTAGATGAGCAGAATGATACATGAGGAAATATTGACTATTCATGTTTTCTTGCTGAATGAGATTTATATCAAAAAATAAAGAACTTCTACACCAAAGTCATATTCTACTAAAAAAAAAAAGTATTATGCTTTTGTGATTGAGGCAGAATGGGGTGAATTTGGGTCCTATCTTGTAGGCTTTCAAATCTGGTAAATATTTGATAAAAGGGCAAACTAGAAGATTCATAAATTCATTTGAACAGAGATGAGGACAATGAAGAGTTATTTCTTACTAGTTTTTCATTATGGAATTTGCTGCAAAGCAGAAACAGGAAACTGTAGGATAAGAAGCCTCTATATTTGGAGACTTTCCTGTATGGGTTTTAAAATAGAGCCTTTGCCATTGAAAGGCTATGTCCACTGTTTTAGTGTGAGGAATGAAAGTGTTTAGTGTGGTAAGTGGACAGCAGGTGGAAGGCAATAGGCCCTGTGAGTCCATGAAAATTGCTTCTAGTTCTACTGGTTTGTGATATGGTCATGGAAAACAGGGCACCAATAATCTGCTTTAGCTGGGAACGCTCCCACCCATTTCACCTATGGAAGATTCATTTGGATCTGCAGCTTCTAACACTTGAGAAGGAAATACAGGCTTACTATTTATTCATCACTTACTGTAAATTGCTCCAGGTTGTTTCCATAATTGGACATTTTGATAGAACATGGTGACTAGACGGGGAAACAGAGGTAAAGGCAGGCTGGGCCTGTAGAGATATTTGTTCTAAGAACTTATTTCCATTTCTTAAACTCTGTATCTATAACAAGTTTCCTTTTAATTTTGGGTTACAGAATCCTCCTTGAGGATTTCAAAGCTGTGATACGCAAACGTTCCTACCTTGGATAAAACATTCTTGGCAACTCTTTGGTAGCCACAACCTGGCTTGGAACATCATAGGAATTCTACTCAGAAAACAACTGAAACATTGAAACTACTTGAATGCTCCGGAGATCAGCTTCTTGTGCTCATCTAGACTGGAAATTTTAGATTGGAAGTTGGGAGTGGTATTTATGGCTGAAAGGAATGCAGTGTAGAATGGGATGAGTCATGTACTAAGTGAAGATGGCTGCAATTACAAGTGCCCTGGAGGAGGAATCTGCAAGCAAGTGTGTGTTGCTGGCTCTCAGATGAACGAGAAGCTATTTGTAGAGTGTGTGAATTGAGTTGTAGGCCACCTAGAGATGCCTCTGGCTGTCAAGAAGATTGTCCAGTCAAAAGGGAGCAGAGGTAGAACTAGATAACATGCCCTTCCCTGAGAGTAGACAAAAAAAAAGTTTTAGGGAAAAATCTACATAGTGATAACTCAGTGCTAGGCTGGCTATCCTATAATTTTGTCTCATGCTACTTAGACAAGGTTAAAGTGCAAACTAGAGGAATCTGCTAATCAAAACAAATATTTCAAGATTTTATTTTTCTAATTTTTTTTTAATTTGGCATGGTTTCTTCCAGTTCTTTGCAAAAAAAGAATGTACAAAATCTGTACTTTGAATATGATAGAAGAGTTTGGTGTGGATGAGGCATTCTACTGTTCAATCCAACATCTAATCATACAGGTGAAAGTGAAGAAGAGCCCGCAGCAGAGCCCACAGTAGCCTAAAACCCTTTGGAATTGATTTGTATTTCCATGCTTTATCTAAAAAATTCAATCAACTTGACACTGGGTTATTTAAAATATCTATGCATTCATATTTTAATGTAAAATAATGTCTCAAATATCCTAATAGTTATAAACTTATCATATTATCACATACTTTTGGTAGATAGGCCACAATAATAGAAATATAGGGCAAATTATACCTTTCATCTTTGTTAGTTTTATGGCGTCAGTCAATTGGGTGCCATTTCTGAATCTCTGAATGCTACAAAGAAAAATTTTAAAAAGGAACATTTAAGATGTTGCTCAAAATATTAGATGAGAGAATGTGATGTCCCTAGGCCTTGCTAGACCTTCAGTACATGATTATAGTACAAGAAATTGTTGGACTTGTTTTAATGAATTGTAATACTGGAGAGAAATAGTTGTCTTTCAAAGAAGTCAGTGTGAGCAGATTGAGGGCTGTGGAGATGAGTCATTCTAGCCATGTGTTCATTTTAGTGATACAATATTCAGAGAATAGGCTATTGAGGGATAAATAGGATTTCTAATTTTTGTTTTGCTCCTTTAATTTTCTCTTTCCAGCATTTTATGCCTACTACTGAGGTATTCCAATTTGGGGTTTGGGGCTTGAACTCAGTATCTGAGTGCTGTCCCTGAGCTTCTTATGCTCTAGGTCAGTGCTCTACCACTTGAGCCACGGTGCCACTTCTGGCCCTTTCTGAGTATTTTGTTGGAAATGAGAGGCTCCTGGGCTTTTCTGCCTGGGCTGCCTTTCAGCAGTGATTCTCAGCTCTCTGCCTCCTAAATATCTAAGATTACAGGTATGAGTTACCAGTTCCTTGATTCTTGTTGATTTTTTCCTTTGTTGAAATTGAGTTCACTTTTAGATCCCATTTTTGTGATTATCATCTCAAGCATCATGTCAAAAATGAATTTCCAGTTCTCTCTTCTTGCTGAGACTTGTGAAGCCCCGGGTAGCCATTGGCTTGCTTTTGTGTGTACAGATTGCTTCACAGAGTATCTCCTTCATGTTCACTCAGTACCTTCTTCCCCAGTCTCTGAACACAGACTCCAGAAAGATGGCAAACTGAATAATGGCTCATCACAAAGTCTCTCAGTATGCCATTTGCTGGGGAATACCACCACACTCTTTTTTTTTGATACAATTGTTCACTTTCATTTGTGAGTAGTAACATCTTTTAGCATTTTAAATAATGTACTCACTACCTTACTCATGTAACTGTAATCCATCTGTACAGCATCTTTGCAATAAATTAAAATTTAAAAAAAGAAAACCCAGAGGGCAACCATTTTTGAAATGATTTTAATGATAAGACTTAAATTAAATAAGGCATCATATGTATCTATAAGGTTATATTTTCCTTTGTAATGTCATCTAACACAGAAAGGCCAGGGGAGATTTGCAGTCATATTTGCCACCTTAAATATATTTTTATTTGTAAATATTTTCACTGATTTTGTACTAAAAACGGGTATTCTTGTGGAGTAAGGTTATACTCATTCAAAAAGCAAATTGGATTATGGAGATTTAAATACTTTTTTGCCTTCAGCAGTTTTTTTCCTCTACCAGTGAAAAATTTAAATTCTTCTATCTGCAGAGTAAAGATAGAAAGGCCTCAGAGTTTGCAAGGATCAAAAAGTACAGAGAATATCCAACACATCCAAATTTTAGGTTGGGCTTTAGAGACCTTGGTTTGAGAGCAGTGGACCAGGCAGATATCATGTGCATTGATATGATCCAGCTACCATAACAAAATATCACAGCTTTGATTTAAAAAAAAATTGAAGCTGAGAGTTTGAGATCAGGCTGCAAGTATGATCCGGTTCTAGCGAGGACACCATCTTGCATGAGGAATATCCTCACTCACCCTTGGAGTGACCTCACGTGGCAGCCAACAGGACCCTGTCTTCTTGCAAGGACATTAATACCACCATGGGGACCACCTTCATGAGCAATGTTAGCCTAATTACCGCCCAAAGTCCACATCTCCAAATACCACCACTCTGGGGGAGGGGGTAGAAATTCAACATAAATCTGTGTAGAGAACACAATTCAGTCCTTAGCAACTTATTCTAGATTCAGTCTGGTTTCTTTATTACTAAGACTGATCTTGGTTCCAGAGAGCAAAACATGCTTTGAATCCCCTCTCCGGCCCTTTTTATGGCCTGGTATTTTGGGTCTGTGGTAAAGCTATTTGGTTGCTGGTACCACTCTAACTCTGATGGTACTATTTTATAAGTGGGCTTTATCAAAAGTGGGTTTGGGTTCATAGGATTGAACAGCTTGTTGTGCTCTTACATCACAATACAGGATGGATAATGGGTATCAACATCTCACAAGAGATTGGTACTTTTATTATAAATGTACCTACATTGAAACATTGCTATCATTTGAAGCCTGTTGTTTCTGTTTGGGTCTCCACCGTGTTATGCATTCTGAGTTTTCACAGATGTTTAAAGACATGTGTCCACATGTGTCCTTGGTGTTATAGAGAATATTTTCACTGCCCCAAATTCTCTCTGTTGTATCTATTCATCCACTCCTCTCTCCTAAACTTGGAAACCACAAATCTACTGTTTTGTTTTCTCCAGAATGTCATACAGTTAGGTAGTTTCAGATTACCTTTTTCTTTCCTTATTCAAATAATTTTCATGGCACAATAGTGCATCCATTTTCTACTTCCTAGATTTGGCTCTAAGTGTTGTCTGTTTAATGTCTAAGTTTCCATTTCTGGTACTTCGATCATGACTCTTGGTTTTTGTAACCTGTGTTATCTGACCACTTTCTCTCTTGGACTGATTTCTTATCCATGTTCCTTCATGTGGCACAACTGGGAAGCTCATTGTCAACAGTCCTGTTTGTAAGTGTCTGACTTCTGCTCAATCCCACACATTGGTTTGGCCTTCCTTTGGTTGACATTCCACCTTTGGCTGAGCTATTATAGTAGTTGACAGGTAAGCAGCAACTATAGTGCCATGGAAATTCATCTGCATTTGCTCTTGATAAACCTATTTCAAGCATCAAACTATAAACTTATCCAGTTAAGAGAATTCTGCCATGATAGTATGAATCCTATCTTTAAAAATAATATCACTCATACCCTAAAAGGAGCACAAAAAACACTAAGATGGTAGTTGAGGTAAAATATTACAATGTTTTTTTAATTGTGAGAATACCATACAGAGGAGTTACAATTACATGGGCAAGATAACGAGTACATTTCTTATCAAGCATTGTTGCCTCCTCTTTGTTTCCCCTTTTTTAAGTTTCTTTTTAAAATGGAATTCTTATCCAAGATATTTGAACTTTACCAACTAATACTGTTGTTTCTTATAAAGCAAAGAATTTACACTCAAAATACATAACTCTCCCTTCTTCTTCTTCCATCCTCCCAACTTCAATATTAAACAGGAAAATCATCCAAATGATGGATAAGAATGATGGTAGCGTCATGCATGCCCAGACTTTAGCAAGTTCAGAAGAATATGAGAGCCAAAGCTTGACTCAATGCCATAAACATGACCCTGCCATATGTACTTGAGCTTTGTTGTAATCATCTGTCATAGATTATTTTTAGACAGAAGTAAAATGGTAGGCTGCATAAAGAACTCTGTTAAAACCACTGGAATTGGTCTTGGTTTCTCTCTATGGATAGAAATGGCATAATTGCAAATTGTGTTTGAATCCCCAAGGAACTCTGAAGAGGTGTTCTGAGAATTCATTTGATGTTGTTTAAGCGCTATGAAAATATGTAAAAGGCTGTATATTTGGAAAACGCCATAACAATAACAAAAAGTACTATTGTTTTTATTACAGCAGGTGCAAATAAGATGAAAGGGAAAGGCAGGTTTGAAAAACCTCAGTAATGGGCCAGAAAGATGGGATGGTTGTAACCTTTGCCCTCCACAGTGCTTTCTTTGAATGCTCCTTGATGAGATTGGAGGCAGTGCCAGGAATTATGAATGTATGTCATAATTATGTTCAACTGTATTCACAATGACCTGTTGTTGACCCATCTCTGAGAACAATTCAGTTCTTGTTTCCATTCCTATGGATTAGTTGAAATCTCTTTTGTTTCTCTTTAAGGGAATGGCTAAATTCAGTGTTATAAAACTGTGGATGACTGAATTTAACATGAAATGAATAAAAATGGGCTTAATATCACCTTAATTGCTGTCATCATTTTAATAGTAGAAGTCTTTTTTTTTTTTTTTTGCTTCTGGTGTTGGACAAGATCTGAGAGAGAAAGGACTTAGAATGCAAGGCTGAGGAAGCATCATGCTGTCTGTCCCCGGGGAGAAAAGAAATCTGTCCTCATTTTGAAATAGCTCTTGGCTATGGCTCAGAAACATTCAATGGACAGCTTTAGAAATTGTAACACTTTCTTTGACAAAGGGAAAAATCACTGTATGTCTGTGTACTGTTAAAGGATAAAGAGGGGTTAAGAAATAAATACATAAAGTATTAAATAATTGTAATAGGCACACATTTTATTAAACATTCTTGCTTTTTATCAGAAAAATATGTATTTTGTGAGCATGATTTAAAAGTTTTACAAGGAGTGTCTGATTTGATTTACTTTGTTCTATATTCAGATCATGTGTTCCAATTCTGCATTAGGAAGTATATAAGAAGTACATAAATTAGCATACATTTGAAAGGATTTTCACCATAGCTATCATTGTTTCATCAATATTCTTTCGTCTGAAAAACATCTTTACCTGAAGTGTATAGTCCTTCTTTTGCAGAAACGAGCTGGAACATGCATCTCCCAGATTCTATCAATTACATCTTCTATTCCCACACTTGAAGAACTAATCTTAGATTTCCCTCACCTTTATATTGCAGGCAATAGAAACTGCCAAACTTAAAAATCAGTTTTGGAGTTGAAGAGTTTACAAGGGTCAATGGAATTGGGAGTTAGGATTCTTTTCTGTTTAAAAGTTATTTCAACCAGGGGGAAAAAATCAGCAACTGATTTTTGTTGTCAGTCCGAAGAAGTATGAGAAACCTGACACAGGTACAGGACATTTCAACAATATAATGAGATAAAACCCTGAAAAATTGGTTTACTCTTATACTGTTTTGAAGTTCTGGAATAAAACCACCTTTATAGAAAATAGAGGAAGATTATTTTTGAAGTTTCCTTAAGATATCGGTAGAAACCCAAGTATATTATCAAAATATAAGCTGAATCAGAAGACTTCCTGATATTTTTATTTTAAAAATAGTATTCTTTTTTATCAGTCATTCCCAGAAAGTAAAGTGAAATAATATGAACTTTGGAAGAAAATAGAGCTATGCACAACACACTGATGGGCAGACTTGGAATTGGAAACCCCCCCCGCCCCCCACCCAGACCATCTTTATATCCTCTTTTGGTTTGTCCCTGGAGAAATAATTGAGGCAAAAAAGTACAAAACACCTAGCAAAACTTCTATGTAATAGCTATTCATTAAAGATCTATTCCTATATTCCTCTCCCATACCCAAAAGGTTATCAGAATTAAGGAAAAAAAAGTCCGAGTTATATCTTTACTCTTTTCTCTCCTCTCATCCAATTTTATAGGGTAGAGTTGAATATGGACTACTGCCAAACTTATTTTTTTCTTGCCAGTTTTGGGCTTGAACTCAGGACCTGGGCACTGTCCCTGAGCCTCTTTTCTCAAGGCTAGCACTCTACCACTTGAGCCACAGTCTACTTCTGGCTTTTTCTGTTTTTGTGGTACTGAGGAATCAAACCCAGAGCCTCATGCATGTTAGGCAAGCACTCTACCACTAAGCCACCTTCCCAGCCCCATGCCAATCTCTTAAACAGTCACAAATGAGTAATCATGGGGAAAATATAATTAATTGGGATGTAAATGATCTCTCAATAATTTTGATATGGTTCTTGTACAGGGGTTAAAAACTACTGGTATACACACACACACACACACACACACACACACACACACTCTCTCTCTCTCTCTCTCATTAAAAGCCCTATCTCCTCTGAACACAATCAGATAGACTTGCTGTCTGAGGGGCAGAAAAATGTAGGCTTACCTCCAAAGTTCATCATCTGCACTGATAGCCTTATTCCTTTTATCTAATTATGCAACTGTGTGTTTCAAATGAGAGAAGGCAAAATGGGTTTATAAATTAGACAAATAATTGTACAATATCCTAACAGAAAATTATAAACAGACATGAAAATGTGATCAGCATAATATAGTACACTATTTTACATGTCTTCACCACTAAATATTTGTTGTCCACCTATTCCACAACAGACTCTGAGAATAGAGCAATGGATAATGGAATTATGGCCTCCCTTTTATAGGGTTTGTATTCCAATGAAGCAGACACCAAGAAAAAAGTGAAATGGAACCACAGATGGGACCATATGGCTCGGGAGGCCATTTTGAGGAAGGTAGTTACTAAAGTAATGGCTATAAGGTGGAAAATCATGAAGAACATGAAGATCTAGGGCAAAAGAACTAAAGGCTGAGGAAGGAAAGAAAATATGGCACAGGGAACAAACAAGTGTAAAGGTCAGAATGAGCATAGTATGTTCTAAAAAAAAAAACAGTAAAATCCAGTGTGACTATAGCATTACAAGAGAGTATGAACTTGGTAAGAAATTAAGTTAGAAAGATCAGTAAGCTTTGCTGAACCATTTGAAGGGATTGAATAACACCGAAGTAGAATAAGTGTGGTCAGGAGGGTACAATAAAATACGGTCAATTTGATGTCATGTGAAAAATGAATAAAAAGGCTCAAGAGCAGAAATAATCATTTAATTTAGTATGTCCCATCAATAGCTTTGGAGTTAGGTGATTATGGTTTGGGTTGCAGTTTTGATAATGACCATTGTGAGTCAGTACAATTAGGATATGTTGTAGAGGGAGACCAAGAAAAATTTGGTGAAGAATTGGCTTTGAGGATGGTAGTCTTAAAAGGAAAAGATTCATGAATGGCTCTGAAATTTGACTTATGCAACTAAGCAAATACTTGTGATTCATTCTATTTGTTGACATGGGGTAGATTAAAAGGAAATGGCTTGAGATTTGGGGGTTTGCTTGGGATGTAGTTTTATTGGACATGTAGCTGAGTTATTCTCACTTTACCAATCTTTATTCAATCACTATCTTCTCCAGGATGGCTTCCTTCCCTGTAGTTGATTATGTATACAGGATTAATGGGAAAGGTTAATATACTTTAGGTCTCTAGTATATAGATTTTAACATCTGGCTTTATCAGAGAAAATTACTTGTACCTTCCCCTAGTTTCTGATGGCCCCTGCCCCCTGGCCAAAATCTTAGATTTTGTTTACTTTATTTTTTTATAAAAGCATCACTCCTATTTCTTTCCTCATTTTTTCATGGTGATCTTCCCGCTGTGTGTTACCTTCTCAAAATTTAGCTTATATTATAAAGACACAAGTTATATAGAGTTTATATGTGTTGTGTCTCTACAGGTTCATCCTAAGCCAGTATTACCTCTTCTATTTTGTTAATTACATTAACAAAGTCTCATTCATAGTCATAAGTACAGGGTAGTCATGAATTTTGGTGAAATATTATACAACCCATTCCATTGTAGTTGTCTAATTTTTTTTCTAGGAGTGTCCAGTGGCTTGGGATTGAGTACAGAGTAAGTACATGTTTGAGTGTAAAATCATGAAGATGTTTTGGAGGTTACTATAGTATTGTTTCTTGTCTACATTAACTGTAGCCCTAAAAGATTTAATTAGGATTTTAATGGATTTTGCTAAAGTAGAAAAACATGTTGTTGTTGTTTTTGAGCTAGTATGTTTCTAAAGTTAGATTGTAAGATTTGCATATTTCTGGTGACTTTGAATGAAGCATCAAAGAAAAAGAGGTACATACCTTTTGCAATTCAGTCATTGGTTTCAGATCATTATGATAGTGGTAAAAATCCAGGGTTCTGAGTACTCATTCCAGAATCTACTGCTGTCTGGTACTGGTTCTGTTTTTTTTTTTTTTTAATAAAGGAAGCAAATAACAACAGCAACAAAAACCCATCATTTTTCTTTTTACACTTCAGGTATTTAACATAGTTAAAAACAAATTCTGCTCCAGATTTTATAGGTGGGAAATCAGATGCATGAAAGGAATTAAATTACTTACCAAAATTTAAAAAATATATATTTAAATAGAGATTCACTTGGTGCAACTTTCGGTTCATGTTGTTATGCTATTTCATGAAATATCTGGACTTTATTTTCTCAATTGTTCTTTCAAGATGATTATATAGCACGAGAAGTAAGTAAATAAAAATTATACAATCTAGTTCTACTCCCTATAACTGAGCACAAGTCTTACTTCTAATGTCTGGATCCTGATTTCTGACACTCTTGTTTTGTTTTGTTTTTGGTGCTAGAACTAGGGTTGAACTTAGGGTCTGGGCTCTCCTTCAGCTTTTGTGCTCAAGGCTAGTGCTCTACCACTTGAGATACAGCTGCACTTCTGGGTTTTTAGTTAGTTGGAGATGGAGGCTCACAGGTAATTTTCTTTCCAGGCTTCCAAATGTGATCCTCAGATCTCAGCTTCCTGAATAGCTGGGATTACAGGCATTATTCACCTGTACCAAGCTGAATCCTTATACTTTTGTTGAAATGTTATCAATAAAATGAAGTTCTTATAAATATGAATTTTATGTCTTAACTCAAATGAATATGAATCATAATTTACTTTTTTGATTCCTCCACCAACACAACAGTTTCTAATGATCAGACACTTGAAGCTTTCATACAACAGACTCTTTCTTGCTTATTTCCTAATTTATATCTATCTAATTATTTATTTTTGCAAAATAACTCCAGTGGTATCCATTTTTCAGTCCAGGAGGGACAATGTGTATAACCATACTTCTAATTTGTAAACAGGTCTTGGTTGGGTAATTCTGCTTATGAAGTAGAAATGTGGTCAACAAACCCTTAGTCCCTACAGTCCACAGAAAAGGCTAAATCTTCTTTTGAGTTTTACATGATTGGTTATATAAAATATTGATGCAGCTAAGTGATGCATTGATATTGTTATTCTCTTTGTGCTCAAATTAAACATGTGTTTACAAAGTGGTGCTTGGTCTGCAAACAGAGTGAAAAAAGTTCACATTAAAAGTTTGTTGGGCCAACAGATTGCAGAATAAAAGTTTATTTTCTGATTTTCCCACTTTCAATTATCGTACAGAGTATGAGTCCACATTTTTATTCTCGCCTCCTCTTTGTTTGTTTCCCTTTCACTTAAAACTTACTGCCTCATCCATTAATTTACGGAATTAAAATCCGTAACTGAATTCTATTACTTCTGTTGTGTGCTCTCCAACAGTGCATATCTGTGCTAGACCATGCGGCCCTAATCCAGCATCCTGTGTAACTCTTTGGTAGAAAGAAAAATGAAATGGAGGTGGTCAGCAGAGTGTCAATACGCTTCATGAACATCAGCCCTGGAAGGTGAGCTCACCTGCAAGTTTGAAAATATTTCTAATTAGAATCACTTCATTAGAGGAGGAGGGAAGTCTATTGGCACCCTGGTCAGTTTGTAAAGGCTCTCCTTGGTGGCAAGCAGACCCCTCTAGACAGGACCATTAAGAGAATAGTCTTAATTCTGTATTGAAGCAATTTCTATGGTGAACTGACTCAATCAAGTATTGTTAAAGACAGTAGCTCTTGTTTCCACAACCACAAAATTAAATAGGTTACCTAGATAGGTTGATTAGCTTTTATTTTATGTGTATCCTAAAATATGTAGTATAACTTGTATAAATAGACAGATATAAACATGCACCTATATGTATTCATATATAAGCATATACATGTATGAATACATACAAAGAGACATATGGAATATATAAATTTCCTATTCAACAATCAGAACCAACTTACAATTTTCCTTCTCTCTTCCTTTCTTTTTTTTTCTTTTCTTCCCCCTCCCTAAGTCCTTCCTTTTCATTCTCTCTCCTCTAGCTTTCTTTTTTGCCAATATCAGGGCTTGAATTCAGAACTTCGTGTTTTCACTCATCTTTTTCTGAGCTCTACAACTTGAACATTACCTCCAGGCTAGGTTTTTTGCTCATTAATTGGAGATAGAATGTCACAGACTTTTCTACCTGTTCTGGCTTTGAATCTTGATCATAAGATTTCTGCCTCTGTAGCAGCTAGGATAGTAGGCATGAAACACTGGATTCATGATAAAGTTTCCTTTAAAAAAATCAGCAACATATTTTTCTACATTATTACAGAAGAACCTAGAAACACAATACTTTTACAAATCATCTCCAGTTCTCATTTTGTCTTTCTCCACTGCATAGTTACACAGTCAGAATGCATTAATGGCTGGCGGATGCAGGTTTTTCTTAGCAAATGGATCATTAAGAAGGCATTTTCATTATGGGTTAAGGGTAATACTCAAAGTGCCTTTTTGCTTCAGTTTTCACTGCCAGAGAGTGGCCTTTGGGCTCTTTTGAAAACACGCTTAGGGCTTCAGATCAAGATCTGGAATTTTATTTGGAGTCTGACAAAGTCTTAAATATTCTTTCCACTGACTGTTTTCAAACTGCCTTCCATAATGAGAGGAAGCTACTCTGATGTTTTGGCTTCAAACTCTTTTCTCAAGGGTTTGTGGAGGGAACATTTTCCCATAGTCTCCATATTCCCAACCCTTCATACTCCTACCCTGATCTGATGAAATATATCCCTCTTATCCTTCAGACATATGAAACCCTTTGGTATAAGAGAAGGATAGATGGCACATTTCCTACCAACCTTCTCTGATATACCTGCAAGGATAATAAACTGTGACATGGATCCTAGTTCTGCCTGTATTCCTCATCTTTAAGATGAGAAATGTGCATTTGATAAGACTATTTAAAGATTTGAAAATCAGTGCTGGATGCTGATGGCCACTACCTATAATCCCAGCTACTCAAGGAGGCTGAGAACTGAGAATCAGGATAGGGGTCCAAACCAGCCCAGTGAGGAAAGTCTGTGAGACTCTTAACTCCAATTAAACACAAAAAGCCAGGAATGGAGATGTGGCCAATTGGTGGAGTGCTATCTTTGATCCAAAAGCTCAGGAACAGTGCTTAGACCCTTAGTTCAAATCTGAGCACTCTCTCTCTCTCTCTCTCTCTCACACACACACACAGTTAAATATGGCATTTTATGTGAAGAGGTTCCTATAACAGAAAAGGTTTTAAGTAAATAATACTTACTTGAATTTTTGTAATAAAATTGTAGAGAGCAAAGATGCATGAAACATAGCCATGAGAATTTGTATTTGGTATTTTGGCAGAATTTGGTTCTGTGGTTTGGGAAATACACACACACACACACACACACACACATACACACACACATATCTATCTATATATCTATATATCTGTCTTCCTACCAAGAGTGAGAATTTATTTCCAACTTGCCATCCTCCCAATGACTTTGCTTCCTTCTTTCCTTGTAGGTGATCTGAGCTGCCCTTGCTCAGTGTTCTATCAGTGCTTTCTCCAAAAGCAGAGGAGCATCAGAGATATGAGAATCTTGCCTACATTTTTCTTCATTGTCTTAATTTCCCTGAAATACTGTATATTTTCAAATGGACTAGCCTGCTGTTAAATAGGGTTTGGAGATTTATGTATTGATGAGAGTATGGACAACATCAATGGGGATAGATGAAGAAATACAATAAAGAAGATTAGAACTCCAATAGCCTAAAATTTACACTCCTAGAAAGAGTAACCCAGGGTATTGGGGATATTCAAAGATTTGCAAGATATAACAGTAGAGTGGCCTTGAGTGCCAGCCAACTATATTTCATTATCCCTTCACACTTCCACACTCTTAGAGTCTTTTTAAAGTTGCATTTTATTCTCTCTCAACATATAATACTGTTTTTCCTCTCAAGATTCTCAGCATCTATTTAAATTCTGTTTTGTGAAGAAAACACAAAGAACAACAAGAGGACTTTAATCTTCTTCCTAGTCTTACTTTCCATCACCTCTTCTTACAGAGTGCATGAATTCATTAGATGGGACCAAGACAAGCAGTATTTGTTTGGGAATGAGGACAATGGGAGCTAGAAGGTGGTGTGGAGGTGACTATGGGGTAAAACAGTCCAGTAAGCAGCTTTGGAGCTGGTGTAGGAAAATAGGGCACACAATGCCATATTCAGGAATAATTAACAACTGTACTATATACTCTAGCTCTCTCATATTTATTAAGCTAATTAACTCTTTTGTTATTGAGTAACATCTCTGTTTGTAGTGAAGCCCATCTTTTCTTGAAAAGTTAAGGATACCCATCCATTGCCAATCTCAATAAAATGCAAAATGCTATCCATACTATCATCTGTATAAGTACAAAATCCTTGGTTCCTATGTTTGTCCTCCAGATACTACCTAGCTTATGCTCTTATTGGAGAACAAAAATCCCTGATTTCTATTTCAAGTATGAATTCCTGTCACTACTATTCTTGTCACCAGTGGCTTCCATGCTACTGTATCAAATGGCCAATTCTTAGTGCTCATTAGGAGCAGCATCAGCAGGATACTTTACTTGGCTTCCAGAAACTTTTGGTTCTTCTCTCTAAGTGGCTGCTTCTTCATCTCCTTTACTATATCATTCTGTAAAAAAAAATATATTGCAAAGGTAATGTACAGAGGGGTTACAGTTACATGAGTCAGGTAATGAGTACATTTCCTTTTGAACCATGTCCCTCCCTCCCTCATTCTCTCCCCAGTTTTCCCCTCCTGACTTCCCTCTCCCCACCCCAGAGTTGTATAGTTCATTAAGTTCATAGTGTCAGGTGGGTTTCACTGCTGAGTTAGTTTATCTTTTATCCCTCATTTCTGTGCTTATCCTTTCACTCCTCAAATCAAATAAACTTATATACAAGACCAAGGGTACATAATGCTCATTCTTCAGAACATTTCAAGGCTCAGTCTTGAGAACTCTTCAGTTTTCTATGTCAGAGCCTGGTGAATGTACAGTTCTTGGAACTCTAGATCTATGTATACAGCGGCTTGTTCAGTATTTCAACTCAGGCATCCAATGCATCCAATGCATGACACAAACTTTATACATCCTAATTCTCACTCATTTCCCCCCAAATATCTGCTGAACTTTGTCTCCTCCAGTATTTCTTATCTCAACAAATGCATTTGCTAGTTATTCAGACCAAAACCAAAACCATTTTTCATTTGATCCATTTGCAAATTCTCCAAATTTGCATTAAAATGAATCTAGATTCTGACAAAACACATAAGTATGTTTTTATACTATTCAAATTACTGTTCAAATGTCAACCAGTAAAACAGTGAATGGGAGACCTTCATTCACCAATCTACATAAATGTCCATGTTCTCAGACCTGTCCTCCCAGCATGCTCTATTAAGACTACTCTGCTTTATTTTCCCCTATAACACTCTGTAGTATCTGACATCTTAGCATATTTGCTTGTCTATCAGCTATCTTCCTATCTCAAAACTAAAGGCTCAATGAGGGTAATTTGTTCATTGCTGTTTTGTTTTGCTAGCACTAGAACCACATGTAACAGATAGCATACACTTAGTATCTGTGGGTTTCAGAAATGAATAATAGGTCTCATCCTCTAAGAAAAGACAGTATTTTATTTTCTGGGAGAAAAACTGATAAATTATTAATGTTTTGTTGTAATTTATGTCCAATTGCAGCTAAAAAGACCAGTTGGGAATCAAGATACTTAGTCTCAAGAACTGTCCACAACTCACTCTGTGACTCTGAGTAAGTCTTTTGTGGTCTAGGTTTTCACATCTGTAAAATGGCAAATGACATAGTTGACCCCAATCAAAGATTCTTGACCTGAGACCTAGTAGCTTTCACCAGCTTGTAGTCTTTAGGAAATTTGCACATTTTATTCATTATGTGAGAAATTGGAAAGGGAAATAAATGTCTATGACACAAAAATGTCTTTGAAGTTTAAACTTTCATTTATATTTTTCTTTCTTTAATTTAAAAAGTTACTTTTATTTACTTCTTGGTGGTTAGTGGGAATTAAACCCAAAGTTTTGTGCACACTAGGCAAGCATTGATGACATAGCAAGCTCCCCCTCACTCCATGAAGCTTCCTTTAATACTAACTTCACATGAGTGGAAGTTTTGAAAGGGAATGACTGGAAGACAGCCAGATGCATCTCTACACAGCTAGGAGGCAGTTTCAGTTCTGCCACAATCTGAGCAAGTCACTCCTTCTCTGGCACTTTGTTCTTTATCACCTGTATGGTAAAAGGATTGGATGAAATGATCCAAAATAATACATTCTAATTCTTTACACAACGAAAGCAAACTAGGCCAAAATATACAAACAACCCCGATTAGTAAACTTGAGAACTCAGGTATGACCTTCACTTTTTAGAAGGCAGGACCCCTGAGTGGCTAATGTTCTAAAGACACTTTCAAAAGATAAAGGGATTGGGAAGGGTTTATTTTGTTATCAGAGGGAAAGATCAGCCTTCCTGAATATAGAAGCATGGTCTTAGGGTGACTAGGAATGGAGTGGCCAAAGTTTCATGATTGCCCCCCCAAAGGAAACTGGATTCAGATTTCTTAACTGTTTAACCTCATTAGTCCTGAGGAAAAAATTGGAAAAAGAATTTTTTTTTTAGTATTGGAGAATTTTTTTGAAGGGTTGAATGGACATGTATAGTCTAACAATCCTTTGTTACTTTACTCTTCTTACTAGGATCGGATAACCTTTTAATATTAAGGAAAAGATGCATACTTTTGTCCTACTTTTCTCCCTCTCCCAGCTCTTTCTCCTGCCCCCTTACCCTTCTGTTCCATGTTTCTTTATAAGTGTGAGCTGTTTGCTCCATAAGTAGATTCTAAGATCACACACAGCAGGTTTTATATGCCTGTCCCTTCCCATATAAATACCATGGGAGCCTGGGGACAACAGGTGACAGGGACAACATGCCAGTCCCTATTATAAACACTAAAATATATTAGCTACCTTCCCTGTTGTACACTCTCAGATTACCACAAAACAGAGCTGACGTCTTTCCCCAGGAGACTCTCCCCTGGACTCTACGAAGTCAGTTTTTTGGCCCCTCCCTCTTGGGAGAGGTAGGGCTTTCAGATGATGGAGAGTGGCCTTGGCTAGTAGACAAGTTGTCTTCATTACTCGCAGGAGGGAAATGGGACTTGAATAGGGCATTTTCCCCCGAGCCTGGCCCGAACTGGACTGTGCTTGGAGGACCCATTAGGCTGCAGGTCACAGCAGCTGGAGCCCAGGCGCCCAGAGTCAGTCACGCGTCTGTGCTGCCCGCTCCAGGATGCACAATGGACTCATTGACAATTTATTTTCTGCTTACAACAAGGCTGCTGTTGACTTAATTACTGGAACCTCCCACCCACCCCTCCCCAACCCCCACCCCGGGATTTTTAAACGATTACAGGGCCTCCTCTGCGATGCCAATCTCCTTTCCCCTTCACCTGAGCCAGAGTCTGTCCACACCCGGACGGGTACCTAAGCCATGTGGGTGTGGCCCAGAGGGAGCGCAGGAGGAGGGTGGAACTGTGTTAGGGACTGGTAATTCAGGGGCAAAGGGAGTTAGTTCATGAACTTCTGCGCGAGGTTAGACCAGTGCCCTAGGGTGTGGACGGTGACAGGTCTGTACCAAGATCAATGAAGACTTAACTCTCTCGGGGCTGTGTGGGAGATGTTCCTGGGCAACCCAGGCAACTGCTCCCTGGAGACTCGAGTCTGGGTGTATTACCCAGGCCTCCACAGAGCCTCTTCATCCTCCCCCCTTCCCGCCCTGTACAGCCCATTGGAAATGTGTCTCCAGTGTGCCCGGCCTGTTTCCACTCTGGCTTTTACACCTCCTTGAAAATCGCAGCCCACCAATTTACTCTGGGGAAACCTGCCAGGTCTCTGCTCTAGTAAATATTGTAGGGCTGAGGATAAACTAGAACCCGTACTGAGTCGATGTTGGCTTTTCGGACCCAGAGGAGAGGAAATCCGGGATTGTTTGCAGAAGCTAATCGCTCCCACAGAGAAGCTGGAGGTGGGGGAAAGCCAGGCTGGCTGCTACCAGTCCCATCCTGACAGCGGAGTCCTGGCAAGATTCGGGGACCCAGGGACCTGCCCCATCTCTGGCCTTAAAAAAAAATCCAAGCAGTCACTGGCTGCACCTGAGCAGTTGCTCCGAAGGCTCCTTTCCTCCACCTTTGAGACTGCGGCGTCATGTTCTAGCGCTTACTGGCTCTCAAATCCCACACCGCAGACCTTCTGCAAAGTTGAGAGTTCGGGACTTAATGAGGAGTGGAGCTGAAGGTATCAAGGGGCCTGAGCTGTGTGGCGGCGCTCCTGCCCCCGGTGCGTTTGTAGTTTGCAGTGTCAGAGTCGGGGGAGGGAGTGACTCGACTTCCCCGAGTGTGTCTCTGAGTTCCAGAGCCAGGATGGCCACTCTTTGGTTGCAGCAGGGATGGAGGGGTGGGGGGAAGGACAGCGTAGATGTACTTCTTTCCCGCAGACCTCCAGCAGAAGCAGACGTAGTTGTACTAAGAGGGCCACTTTGGAGACTACCAGCTGCTCCCCAAACCCTGGCAGCGGAGAAGTCGCGTTGCTATGGTTTCGGAGAGGTAGAAAAGCCATCATCCCAACCCAAACGTGCTAGGGTTCCCGGTAGGTGTGGTGGCCTCCCAGGGCCAGGCAAGTCCCCCACCCCTCCGTCCCTTTCCCCCAGGTTCTTTGGCATCACCCACACTCTAAAGAGAGCATCTGTGTGTGGGGGTGTGGGGTGTGTGTGGGGGAGTTGCCCAGTCCCCTCTTCCAAGGAGACTTCCTGCCTCCAACATGACACCTCGTTGCAAGTGTGGCAGCGCCCGGAAACCTCTCCCTCTGGGTTTTTTTCTTTTATTAATTTTTAACATGTAATTAGTTTATTCATTAATTGTGGCCATCACGGGGAGGCGAGCGCCGAGCCCAGGTGTCCCCCGCCGCGGGAAAGGAGCGCTGCGCCTTTAAAGCACGAGGCACGGAACCCCCGCCAGGAGGCGTGTCCGTCCCCGCCGCCGCCGCCGCCGCCCGGCGGTCTCCGTCCGCCCTGCCGCCCGCCGTCACTCGCGCTCGGCGCCGGCGGCTTGCGTGGTTCGCTCTTCGGAGCAGCCCCGAGACATCCCGACCGACCTCCTCCCGTGGCAAGCCCCCCCGGGAGGGAGGGAGGGAGGCCCACCCACTCCTCCCGCCCCAGCTCCCCGCAGCTCCAGGTAAGGAAAGTCCCCCTGGCTGGCCCGCTGGTTCCTGCCCCCGGGGTTCGGGTCCCCGCGGGGACGCCGGGATCGCGGGTGGGCGAGCGGCGTGTTCCGCCTGGA
>NW_012267278.1:7384691-7414580 GCF_000151885.1 Dipodomys ordii | reverse complement strand
GCTCCCTCCGCCCGCGGCCCGCCCGCGGCCGCTCCCCGCGGAAGACCCGTGCGCGAGAGGACGTGTCGGGAAGTGGCCGCGGCGACAGAGAGGAACGCGGATGGCCAGAAGCTGAGTGTATCTGCCCGAGAGTCCGAGGAGCTGGGGAGCCTTGTCTCTGCCCACCTCTTCTTCCTGCCATGACCCCCCTGCTCCTTAGTTTTCTAACCTCAGGATTCCGAGGTTCTGAATAAATGAATAAAATAACCAAAACTCCGGCGGGTATCCATCAGGCTGAGGAAGACATAGTGTTACTGCAGCGGATCTTAAATGTCCAGAACTTTTTTAATAGCAAACCACATCCCTTGGTATTGAGAGAGAGAGAGAGAGACAGAGAGAGAGAGACAGAGAGACAGAGAGAGACAGAGAGAGAGAGACAGAGAGAGACAGAGAGAGACAGAGAGAGACAGAGAGAGAGAGAGGTGTTAAACTACCAAGAGGGATCTAAGAATAGGCAATGAGTATTAGAAAACTCACTCGCTACTCAGAGCCTTCTGGTAAGGCTCAGATTCCCTTCTGTCATTTTCTTCATACTGTAAGTATTCTGTCATCAGAAGCGATCTCATAGATAAATGATGATTTTTCACGGCACGAAGAATGATTGATTTCGTTTGAATCTTAGTAGCTGGAAGGTAAGCAATTGTATTTCAGGCTCGACTTTACTTAGTTCATTGCTTTACAACTTTGTAGAACACGTTTCTGTAACCACCAGGGCTGCGTATCAACTTCCAGTGGCCTTTGATACTTAGGAGTTAAACAAACAAATTGAATTGCGCCGGGAGGACGGTGGTAGAGAAATGAATGATGTCTACAAGTCCGATCTGTTTATTTTCTTGTATTGAAGCCCATCAACGATTCCACATTCTGGATTTTTAAAAAGAATTTTAGGATAGACAAGTCTAATCCACTTCAGTCTCTTAATTGCAATGCATGTCGCTGTAGCATTTAAACATCAATTGAAATTTTAAATGCCATTAACCATCACTGCAGCAGAATGTTAGTAGAACAGATGAGAATGTAATCAGGGGAGAGCAAATGATAACATAGCATTGTAGACAGGGAAACTGCATTGCAAGTATGCGGTAGTGTAATTTTAGCTGATCTCAACTCTGACCTTTATTCTTTGGCCTCTTCAACGCCATGCGAAAGCAAACTGTTTATTTTTGCTAAGCCACAATGCAACAGGCCATTTGCATGAAGGAATAGGTTAAGTGTTACTATCAGATGAGGTTTCCCAAAAGGTCTCATAACAGCAGGACTCCAGTACAAAGTAAAGTAGAATCTTTAGGATGATTTCCATGTGGATGGAAAAAAAACCCAACCACTAAACTTAAATATACATATAACTTGGAAGAACCTTAGAAACACCTTTGAAATTCAGGTTGTTCTGATATACACATATGCATATATACATATATAATATACATATATATATATGTATTGCTGTTTCCAGCAAAAGGTATAGGCATTGTCTTTTTAAATGTTGTTCTATCAGGATTATTACACATTTGTTCATGCCCCAGCAGGTGGCAGCTAACTAGAATAAGATTCATTTTCACCAGGGGAATAGGAAACTAAAATTGCTTCTCAAGTAATATTGCCCAAGAATAAGAGGTCATTAGTGTCAGCAAATACAAAAATACAGCAAAAGATGGAGCAAATAGCCTGTTGTAACAATCTTTGCATGGATCTATGTGCATTTTTATTTCATAGGCTTGCTATTCCTCCTATCAGCCTTCTGTGACATTTTTTTCAAGGCTTCTAGCCATAGTCCTACCCCCCCCCACGTGTGTGTGTGTGTGTGTGTGTGTGTGAGAGAGAGAGAGTGTGTGTGTGCAGTCTTTTCTTTTTTGTAATCTCAGTTTTGGCCTTGGAACCCACATAGTGGTAGCTTTTACCAATAGAGGTTGTCATGTAGTTAAACTGACAATAAAATAAATGAGGCTAAAGTATATAAATCTTAGTTATTAAAAATAAACCATCACCTGACATTGAGTTGCAGCATTTTTCCTATTATAAAGGGAACAAATTACAGAACTGTCACCAAAAAGGTTAATATGGTCAGTGAAAATAGTATATAATGACCATGAGTCCTTCATATAGCCTCAGGACTACTATTATACTTTTGATATTGGGGAGAAACTTGTGATAATTTCAAAATGCCCATACAATAGGACATCTCCCACACCACCCAATCATTGTGTGTATTGTGGAAGTCATTTTTTTTAAGCTTTGTTGCTGTTGCTCTGGGGAAGAAGTGAAGTTGAAGAAGAAGAAGGTGGTAATTAATCTTATTACCCTCACAACAGATGGAAATCTGGAGGTGGAGAATTGAAAGTGATAACTAATTGTACATTTTAGAAATGTCTTTAGCCACTGAGTTCTGACAGCTTGTTTCATTATCTGTAATTCTGTGTAATCTTTCAGAAATATTTTTTTATTGAAAACAAGTAGCGCTCATTAGGGGGTCTCACAGTGAATGCGAGTGACTTTTGTAGTCATATGTTCTGGAATAAGATCACAGCTAGCACATCTGGACACGTTAAAACAGTCCTGTTATGCAGGCTGAAAAATACACTCACCACAGTTGACAAAATTGTCCTCTTGACAATATGTGCTACAATAATTCAAATTACTGGATTCTGTGTAATAGAAATATGCACATTGTCATTTCAAATGGCACATTACCATTCAGTGTACTATTTTCAATGACAACCTCAGAATAAATAGATGCCTGGGGTGCTGTCCAAGGTCCTGAAGAAAGGTTGTCTCTAGTCTTGCAGAAGTTCAATTGGACAGGTGGAGTTGATATCTGCAATGTTTAAGCTTTGCAACTTAGTTGATGGACATGAATGAACACAACTTAGCATATGTGTGAAACTGGCTCTTTGGGGAAGAATTTATGGTAGACTTTTTTAACTGTTTTTTTTTTATGAACTTCATTGAATCTGAAAGCTGTTCTTTCACTGTTTCAACTAGACATACAACAAATGATTCCATACAAACTAAGGAGTTGTGAATACCAGTTTTAAGTACGTCTATTAAATCTGTTATGCCAAATACCCTTGTATTAACAGAATACATGAGCAAGGAGTTGTAGTACATTTTGTTTTCTCAGGTTCTACTAAATGCCAGCTACACTGCAAATCTTTTGATTAACCACAACAGGACATGGTATTTTAAAATAGAAGCTACCAATTATGTTGAGAGATGAGAAAACACTAAAATATTTATTTTTGCTTCGGCAGTCATTATTGTCTCTGATAGGGTAAAAAATGAGCAAATAGGATGGAATAAATGAGACAGCAGACACAAGCATGTTGGACTGTGCATGCTTTGCAAGAGATGTTTTAAATATGGACTGAAGGAGTCGCTAGATACCCTTGGATTTAACACTAGGTGTTCCTTTTAAAGTGCTCCAACAGACAGATTATTTGATTGAATTGCTTGCAAGGCTGTAGAACTAGCCATTCATGATGTTTATTTTTGACATTGTGGTTATGCCTCCATCTTAAAAAAAATCAATGACACTTAATATCCTTGCAAAAATGTAGAAATGTAGGGGTTTTTTCCTCCCCAAATCAGCTTTCTAGAATATTGATCGGGAAACATCACAATGATTGAATGAACACATTCCTGTATTTTGTAGGTATTTGAAAGAAACATAACAAGACTTAAAAAGTACTCATAACCTTATTTTAAAATTGGACAGTCTTTAGATAGGCATAATCTTATAATTTTTTGAAGTTTAACCCATGCCCTGTTTGTTGGTAATGAAAATGTGATTAATTGTAAAAGATAGGTTCCATAGTATGCCTTTTGTGCAGCTTAGTCAGCTAAACATGTTCACAATGATATATTTATTGCTATATGTGTTAGTTTGAATTACTAATGTAAATAATGCTGCTATTAGATTTTGAATAATAGACTATATTTATGTTAAAACACAAATATATTTCTATACCTTTTCTCTCTTAAATAAATTGTTGCTTGTGTGTCATCCCAGAAAGGGGATTCTAAATATTCTCCTCAGAAAACCGGCAAATGATATTTTAAGGGAAAGCTATGATATCTCATCCTTTAAAGAAAAAAATACTGAAAAAATATAATGAGAAGCAAGTAAGGAATAAAAATCCTTTAGAGTTTGCTGTATCAGTTCAAACGTGATTGTCCTTTATATATTCATAATTATTATTTCAGATGAGCTAACATGGGCGTGAAAGTAAGATTCTTTCATTTTAAGTCAGTATTTTCTCTCTTGTCTACTTGCAGAAATTTTGCACTTGGATAGTAATCAATATTCCACCTAAGTTCTAAAAGACCAAGTTATCCTCTCCAATTGCATTCTATTTGGTATTCATTCCAAGTTAAGATATTAATAAAGAATAGTAAAAGTTGTACACTTTTAACTTAAAGGCTTAACTTAAACTTACAGAAAACCTTCTGTCTTAGAACATTGCCGTTGACTTTGCTAGTTATTTATTAAAACCCAATCCCTGATTGTAAGACGTACCAGTTTAACTCTCTAACAAATTCTTACTGAAAAAGCAACTTCCATCACGTAAATAAATCTGACTTCTTTTTCGTCTCCTTTTTCTTCTTCTCTCTTTTTTCTTTCTTCTTCTCCTATCCTCCTCCTCCTCCTCCTCCTCCTCCTCCTCCTCTTCTTCTTCTTCCTCCTCCTCTTCCTCTTCTTCCTCCTCTTCTTTTCAGCAACTCAAGGCGGGCTTTCAGATTGGTTGCATAATAGATATTGGGAAGCTCACTGGTAGGGAGCAGAAAGAGAGAGAGAGAGAGAGAGAGAGAGAGAGAGAGAGGTGGGGGGAGAGGGGGAGAGAGAGAGAGAAGCTATCTCAATTTTCCTCAGTTAATCTTGGCTTCACGTCAGAAGCTGTGTAGCAGTGCAGTAAGAATAGGGCCTGGCCAACCCTTTTCAGAGCAGAGCTCCTTTTGTGCTGGGACTGTGTGGCTCCCAGTGCACAGCTCGTGGGTTTCCAAGGTTAGATTTTCCTATTGATTTTCCTCCTGCTTTGCTCCCCCAGGCTCGCGCGCCGCCGGGCCGGACGTGGTGGGTGTGCGCGCTGGATCCTCCCGGATGCTCCCGGACTAACATGGAAGTCCCGCCATCCCTTGCAGTGGAAGCTTGCTCCTTGGCGCAGTGACTGGAGAGCATGCAGCGATTGCTAATGGGTTTGGGAAGCGGAGACTCCTTCCTCTCTCTGTGACCATGCCGTGATCCTGTCGGCGGCCACTACTCGACGCATCCTCCTTCCTGCCCCAAACCGCGAGCCGAACGCTAGATCTGGGAAGTGGGTGCCGCGCGGGTAGGCACAGAAACACCATGAAGATTTTTCCCCCGATTCTAAGTAATCGAGTCGTCAGGCGCTCCCTTCAACTCCTGCTCTGTTTACTGTGGATCGGATATTCCCAAGGCACCACACATGTGTTAAGATTTGGTAAGATTCCCCCCCCCCCGCCTCCACCCCCCACCCCGCTCCCGCCCCGGGCTCTCCATCGCTTAGCTGGCCGGGCTGTGCTGGATGTAAACAGGCGGGTTCGCGCTGCCTGGCGGTGGGCTCAGCACCGGGCGACCTGTTTGTTCAGGGCTCAGTTTTCTCCAGGGTTTTCAAGAATCTGCTCAGTGCTTTCACTTATCCACCCCCCCCCCCCCCCCCTTTCTTGATTCTTCTTTTCTTTTTCGCCGCGGGAGGGTGAACAGGGTGCGGGTGTGTGGTGGTGGTCGATGCGTCTTCGCAGTGGCCATTCAGCCACCGCGCTGGTGGTGCTGATGCCCGGGCACGGCCAGCGCCTCCTCCGCCGCTCTCTCCCGCAGCCTTCCCGGCGCCTGGAGGGGAGCGCGGTCCCCGCGACCGTGAGCCTTGGGGCGGCCAGACTCCCAGCCCGCGGAGCCGAGGAGTGGATACCTGCGAACTCGTGGGCGAGTTGCGTCTGTCCGCTTCTGTCAGGAGCCAGGCCAGTCATCCCGTGCCAAGGAAAGACACTTTCTTAGCCTCTTTGGTGTCCTCGGTAGTGCCTTTTTTGGTGCCTTCTTGGTTCATCTAATCGCTTGTCTATGCCACTTTTCATGTCCTTACTGGAACGCAGCGCTTTAAAACAAAATAACGCAAGCTTTTCTTCATGGGAGGAAGACACATCCCAGTAAAATTACCACATCCTGAGACAGTCTTGTTTGTTTTTGCTCATAACTTGCTGCGTCCCTTTTTTTTTTTTATAGCATTTGCTGTGAGAATCCTGGACTAAAAGAATGATGAATGGTGTATGTGTGTGTGTGTGGGGGGGGGAGTTGGGCGTGTGGGGTCCAGATCTGAGTCTTTATTTCACTCTGTCATAAAGAGATCGTTGCATTTCAGGAGAATTTCCTGCTTTCCCAAGAAACTAGGTTTCTTGGGAGCTGGAAAGAAAATCTAGAGGTGAGACTCCGTTGGAATCCGTGGTCAGGAGGATATGCATCACAGGAAAGGCTCATTTCACTCCCTGTGGCCAATGGAGTTTTAGTAGGAACAGAACTACTCAGGGAAAGTTCTCTAAAGTAGAGGAGAGAAAGAGGAGAAAGCCAACAGGGTAAAGCTCCAGCTGTAGGCAGCTCCTTTGTCAGTTCAAGTGGATTTAAACCAAAGAGTGCAGGAAACCACATAATCCTGAGCATGTGCCTTTGAGATAAAAGCAAATGCATTAAGTTATTCAGTCCAATTTAAAGCAGAGTGATTGCCTGCATTTTCTGTTGACACCAGTGGCATCTTCTTTTCCTGTTTTGTTTTCCCCCATGTGCTTTTCCCCCTCATGATAAAATTCATTATCTTTATCATGCTTTGTGAAAAGAAAGTAGGGATGCTTATATAGAATATACATATATTATATTAAAAATGGAATGTCAACAGCTCTCCCCACCAACACTCACAAGTTAGACACCTGGAGCTAAGAAGTCTGGCAATAACAAAAGAGACAATAGGGTATATTTTATTTCTATTGGAATATTTCCCTGCTTTCTTCCTGTTCTTAGATGGTACTTAAGCATGTTGCTCTTAGCAACAAGCATCCAGAGTAATGTATGTTTCTTTGGACAGGATTAATAGATCCCTCATCATATTACTGTGTGTGTGTGTGTGTGTGTAACAGCTGAGATCCAGGCATGGAAAATGTTACCATATGATAGTTTGAACCTATATTGTGACGATCACAACATACCTACATGGACTCTTTTGATATCTTTCGGTATGTATTTGTGAATAACTGTGTTAGTGTGTTTTTGGACTGCATAGAAAAAAAAAGTAAAGATGATTTGGAGCTGGGAAACAGCCACCAATATGCTAAAGATTTAATTATTGCTTCCCTGGTCTTGCAGCATCATATTTGCTGAATCATTAGATTGTTACATGCTGATTATTTCATATCTTCATATTAAAAATCTTGGCGACTGTAACAGAGTGTGTAGCAGCTTTCTAAAAAGAGCTGACACATACACAAAAACACATTTTCCTAGACCAATTCATAACAAGAATGTTCTTAAGAAATAGGGTACGGTACCTACCAGTCCCTTGATACCCTAAAGCAAGAGTTGGGTTTCTGGGTGAACTGTTATTTTTCTACAATAGCTTTAAACATCTTACACTTGGAGATCTATTTTCTCTGATATCTGACCAGAGTTATGAGAAAGGGTTGTCTACAATGGTTATCATTGGAACATTTATTTCCCTTTTGGGACTATTTCATTGTGATGTTGGCAATTTTATTATCTTCTGGGGTAAATAGGTTCTGAGTGAATTGAATGGCTGGTGAAGCAGGTGTAAGATACTGGAGAAGGTTAATTCTCAACTCTGTTTTAAAAGTTGAACTAGTGCCCCATCCCTGGCCCAGTGCCAGGGGTTGGAGTTACTACCAGAGCAACTGCTCCTGGTGGCTGACCCCAAGATCAGGTGAGATCACTGGCATCCTTGAGAGGCAGCTTGAAGTGTCTCTCCTCCCTCTCCCTCTCCTCTCCCCTCCCCCTAGGGGGATTGCCATCAGGCTTAAAGTACTTCCACCTTGGAACAGAGCTATGGCAACCAGCAAGCCTAAAGGGCACCTCCTCCACTGCCCTCCCCCCCACCCCACAGCCCTCATCGATGGTGGTGGTTCCCCCTTAGAAGCTCGGGCCATTTTTCCCAGCTGCCAATAGAACTGTGACGCTATTCTTCCTCCTCTTAACCTCCAGTAAATGGAGGAACCCCCAGTTTGGGGTACTGACCCTGGCTACCTCCCTTCCTTTCCCCAGCCAACCTTAGGCCCTCTCACTCCCTCTCCTCTCCCACTGGCTTGTGCTTGACCACACACCCAGCCTCATGTGTGAAGGAACACACACACACACACACACACACACACACAGAGGGCAGATGCGCTTTCCCGAAGCAAGACTTATACTTGACCACAGCAACTCCACAATTGTGCCCAATAAAACTTTGTAGTTGTATCTAGGAGCGCACCCCCCTCCAGACTTGACTCCACTGGGCTGGGCCCCCTGGTCCCATCTTCTACCAGCAGCTCAGCAAAAGTCTCCTGGCAGGCACTGGAGGGGGAAGGGCTCAGTCCCAAATGTCCAGACAGCCCAGGGCAGTGGGGAGCTGGAACTGTGGCTTATCCAGTGTCAGCTCCTGGGCGCCTTGGATACCCTTAAGGAGCATTTTAGAAAGTCAGAGGCATGTCCCAAGTCCAGTCAGATGTTTGTGGGCGCTGGCTTTTCTGGGCACAGAGCCTAGGAAAGTCTCCTCCACCCCGACCCCACCCGGGGGTTCTTTGCTGAGCCCGTGCCCGTGCATGCACAAGTCCCTGAATTGTGCAAAGGACGAACCTTTGTTCCCCTTGTTCCCCCGCAGTCAGCCGCAGCCGAGTCCCAGTCCAATAGTAGTCATGGAGGGCGAGGGTGAATCTCTCCTTCCAGACTGGGCATCACAGCCCGCCGGGCCTTGAGTATTTCTTTGTTACTTTAGCTACTTCTTCTCTCCCAGCTTCCGGGGTAGCATGGTCCTCTGTCCCCTGCAGGTAAGCAAGCAGAGCAAAACCAGCTCCTTTTGTGGTCTGTGCCTGGCACTTCCATTCAGGCCCTGGTATGTTTGAGCATCTCTTAAAGCAACCTATTCCCGCACTGTTGCTGTGTCTTATCTTTGCCTTCAATTATTATTCAAAGTCTTTACCTAACATTTAATTTGGGACGCCGGAAGCAAACTTGCCAAACCTAAACTTTCTCCCAAACTCCTGGGCAGTTTCTCCAAGTTATCTCCTTTCTTGGAAGCCTGAGCATATGTCAGGCAGCTTCTTGCTGTCCACTTTCTTTCTCTTTTTCTTTTTCTGAAGCATGCTGGTAGAGCAGTGGCTTTTTATTAGACGGTTTCCAAGAGTCCAGAGCTTCGCTCTTGGAGGCGCACGGGTCGCTCTGGCCCTGCTCACTGGCCCCTGGCGAGCAGGCAGTAGCCTTCCTGTGCATGGTTGAAGGCTGCCAGTCTGCTCAGTCAGGGGCTGCTGCTCAGGATAAAACCTACAGTAAGGCAGCGGACTGACAGGGTTCTTATGCAAACTGCGCTGCTCTTCTGGGCATTCCATGTGCTCCCAGATAGAATAATTGGTAGCAGATGTACTGCACCAGAATGAGACGGAATCGACTGAACTTGGAAACTGCCACTCACCACAAGTTCTATGAAAGAGATTTTTCTTCCTTTGGGAGGTAAAGTGGGCGGGAAGGAGGAGTGGCCTTACATCTGGAAAGAAGAAAATCCTCTCTTGGGAGGCGGGAACAAGGGAGTGATAGTGGCTACTATCTGTAACAGATAAAACCCAACACCTGTTCACTTGAGCTCTGGGATAGCTTGAGAGGAAATCTTTCCTAGAATCGCCAACACAATGGGCACACTTTAAAAAAAAATCCGTTTTCCTGGCAAGTTCTTGCTTACTCTGAAAGCTTCAAAGAATAACTTGATGTGATCCATCAACGGAGGCACAATCATTTCAGAAAATGACTTTGAAAAATGATCTTTTCGTCTCTAGAAATAGCACTCCTCCACCAGGCACATGAAACTCAACACTTTTTTCTTTTTTGCTCTGGGAGGTGGCTTTTCAAAAAAGTGAACAAGCAGTTTATATGTCAGTGAACATTTCTTCAGACAAGTTTTGCCTTTTGGTTTAATGCAAGTGATCATTATAGTGTGTTCAGCCCTTGAGTTGTCAAAAGACACTTTCAACATTTACCCAGCACAGGAAAGTTAATGTGAATTGCTGTCACACAAAAGCAGAAAATACCATGGGCCAAACCAGGATGTATCATTGATTATTAGTCTTTTCAAGTCTATTTTAACAGAAAATAAAGTACTGCCTGTGATATGATGACACAATATTTCATGCCATTTAGTCATCATTATTTCTGATGCAGAAAATGTTTTGCCCTTTTGAGGTAGGAATTTAACATTCACGTGGAGAATTGATTTCCTTTTAGTTCTACATCTATTTCCTGGAAATTGTTGTTGCCCATTTTTACACATCAGAGTCAAAGTAGTTTACTTGCTTTCAAGTGCAGGGCACTTAAACCCACAAATCTACTGAAGGCACAGTACCAGAGCTATGTAGATCTTTTCAGTAGATTGGGATAGATGTATTGAAATGTAAGTGTTGATTGTTTTTCATTTGGGTGGTGAAGCTTTTTCTTCTGAGAGAGTTTTTCAATTTGTCGTTCACTTATCAAAATATTAAAAGTACTCCAAATGAATCGTCACCCCTAAATCTTACCTTGAAAGGGAAGGTCAGAAGTCCCTGAAAGGGAAAGGACATGGGTGTATCTCATCATTATTGGCTAGTCCAGATTAAACACCTAAGAGGAAGATTTCAATCTGATAACGTCATAGGGCTTCCTGTTTTTCTTAGCTGCTTCTGCTGACAATTTTGTAAGGTAATTAAATTGGCTGATTGAAGTCACAGTGGTCATGGGGCGATAAAGACCATTTGGATTTAATGGAATTTAAAACAACAGAGCACAGACTGAACACAACTCTTACCGAACAAGAATTTTAATGGCCCATTCAGGGTGCTGACTAAATAGAACGCCCTTAACAAGTTTAATTGAAAGGGCAAGGCAGATTAGCACTGTATAGTCTTTATGATAGAAGATGGGGGAATTAAAATTATCCCTTTAAAAGACTCATTAATGCATTATCAAGATTTAATGTAAGTTAAGTAAGCTTTTTTACCCCCCCCCTTCCTCGTGGACTGTGAACTTAGGTTTAGGACCAAATTTCAAGAAAGAAATATTTATAAGAGCTGACTTCATACGTGGAAGTATAGTTTTCTCTCATTCAAGAGTAAAAGCCATTTTAAATTCATTGAGCATATACAGTGTGGAGAGGGAAAGGGTTGATGATAAATCCTTTCATTTCTATAATTGAAAAAAAACACCTTGACTTTTATTTTAAAGTTTTGACATCAGTAATATTTTCTCTTATAAACAAAGTTTGTGAGCTATAGATATGGAAGAGATAGTGAAGGGATGCTTCTTCCTGCAGTTTCAGTACACTAACAGGTACTGTTTTTCATCTGGACTGCAGAGGTATTGTATTTTGTGTTGTCTTAGTAACCTTGGCTTATTTTTTTTATAGGAGCAGTAAAATCATACGATAATATTTTATTGTGTTTCAATTCCTTTGTCCCCCACCCCCCAAAATTCTATGTTTCATGTTGGAAAACCTCAGATATGATGAGTCCTAAGGTAAAAAGTGTCTTTGATATTTCTACACAAACCTGAACGTCAAAAAGTTCATATCAAACTACCTAAAATTTTTCTGTAGGCAATGTCGAAAAATATTTTGAAAATCCATGTGGAACAAAACCTGAGCATTTAGAAGGTGTATTTGGTTCAGATGTTACCTACTTTCATCCTCTACCCTATCCCCCAAAGTAGCAAGTTTTCTAAAGCTCACATGCTCTGCTCACTTCTCATTGCTCCATAAACAGGCCTCTTGTGTTCACCCTTGGGCCAAATATTCAACATTTGTTTATTTTCAGAGTGACAATTAGGTAATCTGATGAAATGGTGGTAATCTGAGTAGGAGGTTAGTGAAGACTCTGCTGGGTTTGTAATTGTTTCATTTTAGTTACATATGTGGGCTTTGAGGCACCTGTTCAAGACAGCAGCCTGGGGATACGGCATTTGATGTCTAGCTTCCTGTCTATAGAAGTTTCCTTAGTATGAAGCTTGAACATTCTTTTCTGGATTTTGTAGAGATACCAATCACTAGACAGCAGTGCCCTGTATGAGCATCTGAAAGATCTGGTGAGTTATGTCTTACTGATACCTATAGTTCTATCAAGTTTTCTTTTTCCTTTTGGTTAAGCATGACATGGCTACCATACTTTTAAGATGAGTATATTCTGGAAGAGAGAGTGTGCATAGTCCCAAGACTGTAGCGTTAAGACGAGTTCATTAGATCAATCGATTCTATCTATGACAAAGATGCTTAGATACAAAAGAGAATTCTGGGGGCCTAAGGGAGTGCTGAGTGACAGGGAGGATGAGAAAGACAGCAGCTAAATGATGTTTGATACTCAGTATTTTCGAGTTTTACTGACAGATGTCTGCATGCTTTGTGAATTTATCTTTTTGCTTATATTGGTCCAAATCTTTGTGCATATGTGATTATTTTAAATGAGATGCCATAATTGTTAGTTATGCTGACATATTTCTTCTAAATCAAGAGGATCATGGATGCTTCTTTCACCTTCTTTTAAATCAGTCAGCTAATATTCTGTCATTGAACTAAGCCACGTAGGAAGGTAGTGCCTTTGGAAGGTAGTGCCTCTAGCTTTCATTTCTTTCTAGCTGAGCTCTTGACCTATCATACTAGTAATATTACTTGCCAAAATGATCAAATAAACAAAACATATTGAAGAAATCTTCTGCCTCTGAACTTTCAGTATGTTTCTAGATATTGCCTTTTTGATCTTGCCTTTCTTTCTCCTTACTGAAATTTCTACATGCAGTGCAACCTGGTTCTTAATGCATCCAGGTTTTTTCTTTTCTAGAAGAAAGGAAATGGTAATTCTCAATACTAGCAAAAACTACAGAAACAATGTTTTCTGTACTGATGGGAACTTTGTAAGTCTAGTATCCTAAGTTTAGAGATGAATTCCCAAAGGCAGTTAAATAACTGATTCTGAGTCATGTAGCCTATTTTGAGTAATGATTATAGGTGTCAGATTTTAGAACAAAACAAGAATATCCTAATGGCTAATCTTGTATACTTTTTCAAGAAATTAAGTTGGATGATGATGATGTTGATGATGATGATGTTGATTTAGTGTAACTTCTAACTACTTATAGTTTTATATTAGTTTTAGCTGTAAATTAAGAAAGTGAGCTTTGGGGAAGTTAATGGACCAGAGGGTTAATGGTCCCAGTTTTGTAGAGCTTTACCATTTAGATTCTAGAGTTTGGACTCTTGTGTATATCCTCTGGAAGGTTACTAAAAGTGAAAGAATGGGTTTGCAGCAGAAAGCCCAGTGATGTTTTTAGTCTGTTGATTTCATTTATGAACAAGTCAAATCCTTTCTCTGTAGTACTGAAATGGAATCAATGATCTCATTTTGTTCTTGGTCACTGAATCCTTTCAAGAAATTCTCGGTTGCTGATGAGGCTCTGGGTTCAGACCACAGCACTTATTAAAATGGTTTTGTTCTGAGCTTACAAATTCTATTAGCCTTGGTCTTCAGAGAAACAGAAACCACAATAAAGAGAGCTTTCTACTATACTTGGTTTATGATTCAAATACTGATCTCATCCCTAAGGACCTTCACAGACTTATACAGAGTGTTTGAGCAAATATCTGACTCCACATAGTGTTGTGCATTGACACACATAGTTATGCATCCTGCAGACACTTCCTAAGAAAAATTCTGAAAGAAAATAAAAAGATTTTTGATTAGCACTGGAGAGTTCAAATGATTGATCAAAGAAAAGTGTCAGTCTCAAGGAATATACATCAGAAAAAAAATCTAAAAGTTGCTTTTGCATTTATTTGCTTTTTTGCGGGGGTATGATAAGTTGCTTTCTGGTCTTCTCAATATTTTACACCTAGATCCAAGACAGCTATATTACATGAAATTTAAATATTTGAATATATGGTTGTATCTATGATATGTTGCCATGTGATTTTATATAACAATTTATTTTAAATTAGAAATTATATTTATTATTTATTGACTTATGGTGCCATCTTATACCATTAGCCTTACCATTGTGTCTTGATGTCTAATGTAAACTACCTTGGATTCTTTTTTTAAAACTCTGTTGCCATTTTGGGGAGAGTAAAATCAGCACAGAGGTGGGTAGGGCCTGTAATCCTCCTAATCAATGGTGTCACATCAGATTATTCAGTAGATCATTTGAAAAAAGATTTAATACACTTGTAATATTTGTTTACATTTGGAAAATACTTTTGAATTAGAGAATTAGGCTGTTGAGTTTATTAAACAGTTTCATGGCTATCGATGATACTTAGGCCTTGAATAGTTTGGCATTTTACTATTCAAGACCTAAGTATCATCAATAGCCATGAAATATATATATATATATATATATATATATGTATGAGTTGGAGGTGAGGTAGTTTCAAGATTTTATGCTAATTTCAAGTATGGGCAGTTAGGGATTTTTAAATTAGTTTCAAGTTGGAATGGACTAGACATTGGCTGAAAACACTTACCTATATTAACTTTATGTGTGTTTATTTTGTTTCTTATTCTTTCTTAATTTGATTCTTTTGCTCTCTTAAATCCATTTCACTGATTTGTACTATTCTACAAATCAGTTATGTTTTCAAATTGAAGCCATGTTTTCTTATCTTCCAGATAAGTATTCTGTCATAAAATTGGGAATCACTGACCAGAAATTGTGACTAGCCTAATATTTTTTTCAACTTTGTTGCACATCAAAAGGCAAAGCATTTAAATAATTAATTTGTATTCCTGAAATATGTAGATTCTGTGGTTGCAGGTATTTTATTCTTCTACGAACCTGGGATATCTTTCTATTACTTCTTGTCTTCCTGAGTTTCTTTCATAGTGACTTAGTTTTTTTTTGATTGTTTCTTACTATTAACTAAATTGAATAGACCTATTATGTGAGTATTATGTCCCTTTATTCATTTTAGAAGACTTCTAAGTAACTATACTTAAACTTTAAATTGAGAACCAATCACTGTTATATATTTATGTGGGATTTTGGACTTTTAATATTACTTCCTTTGTTTATAATGTGGAAACATATCAGTTTTGGGGATTGGCAGTTAATAATTAGTATTACACTATGAAAAATGAGGAGTTAATTTTGTTGGTAATGGCTGGGACTTTAATGTTTTATCATTCCTCACAGAACAAACAACATTGGCACACCACTGAAAAGCTGATTGAATCTCTAAACTCTTAGGTTTATAATATTCATTCATGTGCATATAGCCAACCTCACACCCCAAAGGGATTTTAAACAGATGTTGTTTAAAAATAATGTCAAAGATGATGTATGGCTGGGGGACCTTTCCCTTTCGACTTTCTCCTAAAGGAAAGCTTTATAATCATCTTACTGGCTATTACTGTATTGTTTTTTTGTCTGTTATGGGCTTGACTAGCTATTACTTTAAAATGTTTGCATTTGACTCAGCTGTATAATTTAACAAAACATTCTTGAAAATGGGTATGTGACATTTTCTTGTCTTTTCTTTTTTAGGCAATCACTAATCCAACTTATTTTTCTTAATGCCTTTTTTTCTTTTCATTTACATTTTACTATTGTTTACTTTTACTTCCTTATGGTTTACTTATTCTTTCCCTTACTATGTGTGAGACTGTGGGCTGGGCATTTGTGCTCTGAAGATTTTCAAGTAAAATGAACAGGTGTCTGCATCAAGGGCATCCTAATTTATAGGTATCAATAGCCATACAAAGAATATTGCAAACAACGTGACCACTGTGCACAACAATGTGTAAAAAATCTCCTTTAATGAAGAAAAGCATCTAGCTGCTTCAACAAAAAAGTATTTCCACATCCTGTTGTTTGCATTTGGCTCTAAAACTTTTGATATACTGTGGACTTCATGGAGAAATTTTGTTCTTTGCCATGACTTTAGAATGACTGAGTTGTTTGTGCTCCTTCTCATCACACCACCTATTACCTGGGACCCCAGCTAGAACTCTAGCCTTGAATAGCGATGCCACTTATGTATACTTTCTGTTTTTTTACATATTTACTTTTGCAGGTATCCCATACAATGTTTTAAAAAAGAAACTGAGTATTTTAAGTGTTTAAACACAGTTTTTAGTTAGAATCTAAAGTCAGGGACATATCATAAATCCCTTTTCAAAACAACAGGACAAAAGATAGATGTTCAATTCTCACTTTTCTTTCTAAATCTGGGCAGACAGGGCAGAACTTCCGCCTTCTGGGGCTTACACTGCTCCAGGCAGTCTAACCTAGCATCTACAGGGTCTGTCTTTTCTCATAGTATAAAAGGGAGCTCTAATAATTTCATTACTTTTCCAAGAGTAGACTGGACACTCTCTACTTAGTATACTGTGAATTGAATCTATATTATAAAAAAGTATTCTTAAAAAAAGTATTCTCAGTTGAAAACTTTAGGGTCTATTTGTGAGAAAGGTAAGAAGAATGCATAATCAAGGATCACAGGCATCCAAGATTCAGAAACCATCCCTTTAAAATTTCAAACATTATGTGTGTGTGTTCACAAATACACACATGTAGAGGGTGTCATAAACTAATGTTTGTAGTACACTTAGAAAATATGAAGTAATATAAAATTGAAAATACAGTCTCCAATAAGTATAGTATTCAACATAATTAATGTTGTCATTTTGTAAGCCTAACAAGGTATTTTAGTTGATTATAAAATAATACATATTGTAGATAATGTAAACTATATAGAAAATTATAAAACACACACTATTATCTCACCATAGGTACCATTTGACATTTACGTTTGATCTTACTATATGTGTTTTGCTAACTTTCTCATTTAATACCTCAATAGTTTACCTTGTGAAATTTTCTCATTCACTTTTTAAATATTTTACCTTAGGTTTTTGTAATTGGCTATTTTTTGTAATAATTTTTAATAGTATCTTACTTTCCTTTATAAGCACTTAGTGATTTTTTAGCCAGTCTCTCTCTCTTACAGAGTATTGAAATTGATTTTAGAATCAGGAATACCTGAATGTGAACTTGACTCTTGGTGCTTTTGCGCTCCATAATGGGAATAATATATGCTTGAATCATCCTAAGATTTATGGTCCTTATTTGTAAAATAAGGATGATAATTTAGAAATGTAATGGACTGGACAAGGTGTGGTTGAGTGGTAGGCTGCTTGCCTAAGACATATGAGGCCCTGAGTGCCATACGGAGTACTAAAAAAAGTAAACTTCAAGGATCCTGATTTGTGGATACAGGGATAAGTTAGTCGGACACTTCGTAGCTGTGAAAAATACCTGAGGAAAACAATTTAAAAGGGATTAAAACAACTTATTTGGCTCATGATTTTAGCCTAGGAAGCTGAGCATAGTGAAACAAATTCTGTTTTACTGTGGACTGTGTAGTCAGGCCTGGGCAAACATGTTAACCCTGGAAGCATTTTTTAAGGTGACATCTTTCAAATTATTTTAAGCCCTGAATTCCGCAATGAGTGAAGTTGTTCAATTCCTGAGACTCAACGCATCTTTGCTATTATACCAGTGCAAAATATTTAACTTGTTTATAATGGCACATATGTCTTTAACAGACATTCCCTACTTGTCCATTACTCCTAATGCCTCCTTTGTCTGCTAGATTGCATATTTTTCAAATTGTTCCTAATTGTCACTGTACACTTGGCTAAAAGCAGCCAGCAATAACTGTGCCACAGACTGAATGCTATGCTGCCTTGAAGTTTTTTCTATTAATTTAACTAGTGCTTTCTAGTCTGCAGATGTAACTTAGCATTAGAACACTAGCATTCACAGGGCTCTGGGCTCAATCCCCAGCAACACACACAACACACACACACACACACACACACACACACACACACACAAATTCATAGCTTCCCACAAAGGTTAGTATGTAGAATATATGTAGACAAAGTCTTTGTCAGAAAAACAACAACATGAACAACAAAAATGGTGTTTAGTGCCAGTGGCTCATGCCTGTAATCCTAGCTACTCTGGAGGCTGAAATCTGGGTTCATGGTTCAAAGCCAGCCCAGTCAGCAAAGTCTGTGAGACTCTTATCTCCAATTAATCACCAGAAAGCCAGTAGTGGCTCAAGTGCTAGAGGGCTTGCCTTGAGCAGAAGAGCTCAATGACAGTGCCCAGGCCCAGAGTTCAAGCCCCATGACCAACAGAAAAAAAAAGTGTTTAATCCAGGCTGTAACACACTCCTAAATTATATCTAGTTCATATCTCTGAATTTTTCTAAATTCTGAAAACTAACTCCAAAGTCATAAAAACCACATGGTATGTTTAGTCACACCAAGAACCTCACTTCTGAAATCACATTTCTGGCTTTTAGGTGTGTGCAAGTGCACGTGTGTGTGTACGGGTACTGAGACTTGAACTTAGGGCCTGGGAATATTCGTTCTCTGAGCTTTTTGGCTCAAGGCTAGCACTCTACCTCCTGCCGAGGTTGACTTCAAATTGTGATCCTCAGACCTCAGCCTCCTGACTAACTAGGATTACAGATGTGAGCCAAAGGCACTCAGGTTTATCAGTATTTGGCCTCCTGTGCTTGGGCAAAACATCATGGTAACAGGAGTATATAGCAGAGATAATTCTTCATGTGATGTTGGAGAGGAAGCAGATAAAGATAAAAGTAACTAGGTCTCACCTTTTCCCTCTTACTACTTCCCAATAACACCAACATATTATGAATCACCAAGGGATAAATTCATGATTAGGTTAGAGCCCTTTAATGTCTCAAAAAAACCCCACACTCCCAAACTTTTTCCCCCCCAGAGATAGCTTTACAAATCAACTAGGTATAGCTCAAGCTAATTATGTTGACAATTAAGTCTAAGAGGACATTAAGGACATATAAGGGTGAGATAGATGACAGAGGTGCTCTATCATTATAGGCAAGGGAAGATTGGTTTTAGAGGAGGAGAAAACAGTGTTTTAATTCTTATGTGTATGCTAGGCTGAGCCTTTGGAGCATGGCTTGTATCCTAGGATGTATCCTAGGATGGTCTCTCAGTGCTGCTGCTGTGGTTGGACAAGGGAGGGAGGCTCCTGAACAGTCATCTCCACTTTGCTTTCTGATTTGCTAAGCGAATTCCAGATGTCTTACTTGCTAATCACATTATCATCCCCGATGCTTAATTATTTTCTGTAGGGAAATAGAGTTGTTTGATGCTTTCAGGAAATTAAATTGAACTTCAAAAGCCACTTCCACATAACAATTAACATTTTGAAATGGGTAATTCCTCAGGGTTTCTTGTAGGTGCGTTTACCCAGTTTATATTTTCTTTAAGAGGTGTTCTTTTAAGTAGTGAATTTATTCTATTGGTTTGAGATTATACTTTTAGAAGTTGAGCACATTAAAAATGCATAATGGCATGGGAATTTTCTTCTAGAATCTTTGATACAGGCTAATGCTGGCAGTTGTGGAGTAAGATTTTTTTTTTTTTTTGCCAGTCCTGGAGCTTGAACTCAGGGCTGAGGCACTGGCCTTGAGCTTCTTTTGCTTAAGGCTAGCACTGTACCACTTTAGCCACAGTGCCATGTCCAGCTTTTTCTGCTTATGTGGTACTGAGGAATCAAAACCCAGGGCTTCATGCATGCTAGGCAAGAACTCTATCACTAAGCCACATTTTCAGCCCGGGTATAAGATATTTGAGATGATTTTTTTTGGGGGGGGGTTTCTATTTGGGAGCAGCTCCCATCACTGTATCATACAGTGATCATACAGAAGCAAGTGGTTCTATTTTGAATGCAGCACAAATGGCTGTGGTGTCCTGCATGTGTGCAAGAAGGTGAATTTGCAGGTAGTTTGTGGACATTGTTCTCATTTTCTAATGGTGTCTCTTTAATCTCAGCACCAATGTTTTCAATCTCATTTCAGTAACAGAAATTCTAGAGCTTCTGTGTTGCTATAATATGCCCTTCCAATATTCTCCCATTATTAATACTTAGAGATTCTTAACTCTTGAAAGTTGGCATTATGTTAAATATTTCAGAATTTGACTCCACATAAATACTGAACAGCCATATGGGAATTCTAAATCTCAATTGTTCCTCTTTCTAAAATGATACAATACAGAATTTTCTATATTGTATTTTTTGTGAGTATTGCCAGGTAATAGTTTCTGAGAAGTCTTTCTAAATTGCCAATAGCCTGTTATTATCAGAAGCTTTTAGATTAATATTGAAAAAAAAGCATGGATAGTATGGTCAGGAAAATTGGAATTCCAGTGCCAGTTCTATCACTTGTAAGGTATGCAACACTAACTTTGAGCCTTCCTTCTTATTTGAGAAATAAGACTAACTGCTCACTTCTTTGATCATTTTAGGGATTAATGGAAATCAAGCTTCCCCACTTAGGAAGGTTCCAAAACATCCCTTCTTTTATTGTAATCCCAGAAGTTTGCATTTGGAAGACTTTTGGAGCAATGGATTAGCTCTGTATTCTGCAATTGCTTGTCTGTCAAATAAAGAATTCTATGTGTTTATTGAGTGCTAGCTTTGACTTCTCTACTGCTTAGTTACAAATTCAGCTGTAGGCTTTTACCCACAGATCTGTGAGGAGGAAGGCAGGCAGGCACCTGTAATTACAGTGGCAGTGATGTTGCCTCTGAATTGTATTGTGTGTTAGGACGATTCTGGCTGCTTGTCAGGGGTATTGCTACAGCAAATCTGGAAGTAAGTGACAATATTTTCTCAAGTGTTTGTCTTTTCATTATCTGTCTTTCCATAATCTTAGACTCTCCACATATGCACAGGAGTTATTTTGCTGCTGCAGATAAAAGGAACAATTTCTTTTTGTGAAGTGATCTGTGCAGACTTTAATAGACCTTTTTGGACTGCTGTTAGATTATATCTGAAGGAGTAGATAGATCACAGATTTTACATTGAGATATGTAAAACTTTAGATTTAAGTTTCCATGATTAAAAATGTTACTGTACACAAGTCTTAAGACTCTGTCCTTTGCAAATGATTGTCCCTTGTTTCTTTAATTCCTTTCTCCATGTGGGTTATGAACAGATCTGCCTACTTGATCTGTTCAGGGGTTCCTATGGGAGTGACTGGACTTTCTTTGAGGCACAAAGGTGGGCCTGTGAGAGAAGGTGAGAAAAAGAAGCACTTTGTTCCCTCTATTAGAAACTACCTCCCCTTTTAAAAAATCAGATACTCTATTTGTCCTCTTTCTTGAAATTCTCATAATAGAAGAGCCAATTCTTTCAGCATCCATTGCCTGAAAACAAAGCTATTCTAAACAGCATCTGCAAAATGGCATTTATGAAATCTAAAAGAAAATGAGCCCTCAAATCTATGCCAATCTCCACTTTCTTTCATTTACTTTAGAGCCCCAGTAACAGGTCACCCTGACATGCTAAGGAGATTTAAAATCTTTAATGGAACTTATTGAATATGCTATTTTTAATATTATCTCTTTTACATGACTTTCTTAACCTTTGAGAGTAGAGGTGAATCTTAATTAGCTGTGTCCACAATTGGGAGGAAGAAAGCTTTTTCTATAGCATGCACTCTTCTTATCCTGATGTAGCTGCTTTGATTCATTCTGGAGGGGAGGATGATGTGATTGATGCCTTGTTTCTTTCTTCCTTCCCAAGCTAAGTATCAAGCTAGTTTTACTCACTTCTCTTAGTTTGTTTTAGCCCATGACATGTTATCTATCATGATGTAGGATCTATTTTTATCTTCCCTCCAACTTTCCAGGATGCACGTTCAGTTCTTTCTGCCTGTGCCCATGCGTTCTCAGCATAGCTTTTTACTTCTATGTGTAGTAGTTCATTCAATAACCCAATGCAGCTCTTCAAAGAGCCCAGGGAGGGGTCGAGATATTTGGGCCCTCTGCTAAAATATAAGGATGACATAGGTGCTAAGATAATGAGGGATTCTATACAGCATAGTGTCCATAGTTTATACCCTAAATCCAGACAGTGGTCTAATGGATTTGGGTGGATTTAGAGGACCATAGAATAGTGTGATTGGAACTTCTACTTCCTCACTGCTTAAGGAAATAACAGTGTGTACTGCTTTGCATTTTAGGCATTTGCTTATACAGAATTTATTCTGTATATTAAGTCTATGGAGTATTTACTATTAATTCCTTTCATCAACAAAGAAAGGGCTGAGGGGGATAAGTAATTTGCTCCAACATCTCAGATATTGAGAGATTTGAAGTTAGATTAGACTTTTGGCGGTATGTTCCTTTATTTCCTACAACTTTCATTTGAACTTAATTGAAGTTCACTATTCTGTGACTGGAATGTAAGATATTGGATCTGGAGTGGGAGTTGCATCCAAGTAGATCCACCTCTGCAGGAGATTCCATCTTGTTCTTTTGAAACAATCCTCCAGTGGCCCTGTTTCCAGTTCAGGTTCACTTGTACACACAACACAGAGAATTTATAGAGGTTTATGGAGGTATTTTAATCTCTAGTTTATTGGTCACTGTTAAGATGATAACAATAATTAGCCACATGCTTGGTGTAATGTAATTATTCTATGTATGTTATTACAATCAATTGTCAAAGCAAGTGATTTGGTTCCACTTTGGAGCGTGAGAAAATGCAGGCTTCAGGAAGGTAAGCAATTTACTTGAGGCTGCACATCTAGTTAGTGTCTGTAATGTCAAGAGGAGAATTTAAGTGCATACAGATCTGTTGGTTCCAGAGCCCATGGCCTCTAGTCTGCCCTATGCATTTATGCTGCTTTTGGATGGTAAATCTCCATAAAGAATATAACACATTGGGGAGAATGATGAAAAAATGACATCCATCAAGATGCATGGTTCTCATAAACTGACATATTGAATTGAATCCCCCTTGTACAACTATTTAAAGATAATAAAAAATAAATATGTATGTTATATTCAATCATTCATTCATAACTATTAATTCATAAGTATGTTAGTTTGAATAATATTAGTCTTCTAATGGATGACAATATGAGACCAACAAATATGGTGGTTTTATGTGGATTGACACAGTAATTCTCAAAATGTAGTTCACAGACTAGAAGCATTACCACCACTATAGAACTTATTCAGAATGAACTTTCTCAGATTGACCCAGAACCTACTGCATTAGAAAATGGATTAGGGCTCATTCATTGGAGGTTGAACAAAAGGTTGAACAAATTCTGACACTGATTAAAATTTGGGAACCATTGGCTAAGTTAACCTATCTATCAGAGACTAGCACACAGCTTTACTCCATGCTGATGCTGTGGAAGCTAGAGTGCTTGCAGTATGAACAGAGAGAAACATGCCTCTTGCCCTTAGAGAGTTTGAACTTGCCTGAAGAGGCAAATGTTTGAGGAATACAAATATGTAGTTATTGTTTTTAGTGTTATTTATAGCTGTTCCGACACTTACCATGCTATATCTAGATAAGCTTATTATCAGGTAAAAGTATCCTAAGTTGAAGCTGCATTTAATACAACTAACCTACTGACCATCAGAATTTAGCAACACAGAACATTTTGGTGCATGGATTATTTCACGAGTAGACCAGCACACTGGTGGTTACTAGATCTCCTCCCAAATAATGAAATCTTCTGAAGCCAAGTCAGAGTGGAAAAGAGTTATGTTCACATCATCTGGTTGGGCACAAATTAAGACAACCACAGATGCAGAGACTGGAAGGTAGGAAGAGAGGTAGGCCCAGCACTTAGTGCCATCAAACTCAAACTTCTTGTTCCCCCCTCCATTCCCTTTCTTTTTCCTACCTCTATGGGTGTCCTTTTCACTTTGAGATCATAATGGGGTATAAAAGAGTGAAAGAAGTCCTCTTCTAAGCATGCTATGCTTGTTCAGCCCCTTCCGACAGTTTTAACCTCTTCCTGAAGTTGTCTTATTTCTTGCTCTGAGAAGCTCCATTTCTTAGACAGATGTCAAGGACACAGAAGAGGCTTTATTCCAGAAATCTACGATTTTCCGATTGGGAGGCTGTTTAGCATAGCAGGATTCTCTGCCTCCAGCAGCATAGAGGTTGACCGAGGATTTAATCGTGGATGGAAGATGAAGTATCAAGCATCACCAAGTATGGAGAACAGTGTTCAATCCTCTCTTATTCAGCCGGAATATCATGGTCCTTGATATGTTCATTATTCCTTTATTATCCAAAAGGGAGCTATGATTACAATTCTTCTATTCACCAAAGCTCATGGTTTTCTTAAAGTTTAAGAAACTCTATTGAGTATTATTTTAAAATCATAATGATCTTGTGTTCTTATTGGCTTTTTCTTTACTAGATAACCTTTTTCAAAACAATACTTAGGTTCAAGTCATACCACTTAAGTAAAGACAACTTAAAAAAAATCACTAGGCCATTTGTGCCACCAAGTTTCCAAACATCTGTTGCATTCTCTTAGGGAAAGAAGCTAATCAGGAACCTTAAAAATTCCCAAGTAAATGACCACTGATTCTCATTTGGATCCTTCCCTTTCCACTGGTAGCAACTTATAATTTGACATAAGATTTAATATTGAAGCTAGAACTTGAAGGTGTATGGAGAAAGGATACTTTGCCTTATAAGTACAGGTAACACTTTATGACATTAAAATGTTGTTCATATTATCATTCCTTGATTTGCATTAAATCCTCAAATTCAGTTCTGGCTTGTTGCAGGAGAAATGACTCACAAAGACAAATAACAGCCGTTGTGTACTTTGAAAAGGCAAGCCAAATGCATATCCTGCATTAGGAATGGACGTCCTGCCTCTGAGAATTCAGCAGAGTGTTTTCATAAGCAGCCCAGATTTTTTTCAGTTGATTGAATTATATTTCCTCTGCTTTAACCAAGGAGGGAAATTCTAAAGGTTATGAAATCAATGCAAGCTGCTCTTAGATTGTATTACTTACTTGAATTCAAAATCCAGATTTTTCTCATCACCTGAAAGACAAATCATATTTTTCTCCTGGAGTCCTTCAGAAATTCCCAGAGTATTCTCAAGTATTCTATGAATAATTCATTTTTACCCACTATATATTACAGCACTTAACAAAGGCTGAGGCCAGCATCCCTTCCTTGGGGAAGCCAATTTGGGGCATTATTATGACTCTGAGTTCACAATGTTTAGCAGTTTTATGATCCACCTGATGAAGCCCTCCTTTCTTGTTCAAACCTGTTAGAGAACCACTTCAAGTTAAAATTTCATTGAACATATTGTTGGAAAGAAACCATTCTAGGCTTTCATATTCACTACACTCCTACCCTTGAGTAAAAAGAAGAAGAAGAAGCCCAAAGAGATACTTCTGAATACAAATTAAATCTTCTTGATATGAATGTGTGTGTGTATGGGGAGAGAACAAGATGGAGGGGTGAAAGGAGAAGGTAATGGGGTGAATGTGATCAAAGTATGGGAAAACATGAAGGGGACATAGAACAATGAAACACATTAAAATGATTTAAAGAAAGGGAGGGAAAGAGGAAAGTAATAGAGGGGGTGCATTTGATCAAAGTAGGTTATATATGGGTATGGACATAACACAATGAAACCTCTTTGTGCAATTAACATTTGATGATAAAACTCCTTGGACTCACCAATATTTCCTCCTATTGAAAATCAAATGACATAATTTGGATGTCCAATGAATATTGGTCTAAATTATCCAACGTTTCTCCTCATACAGGAATATTAATTACATGAGTAAGTATGTGGACATTATTTAGAATCTGTATGATGTCTTTGTGTTTTTCTAGAGTGATTTTTTTTCTTATGGGTCTTATGATAATTCATATGACCCTTCATATTGCTGTAATTCCGCGGTGTTCTCAGTTCAATATGTCACCATATGCGATGTATCCTACCACATGGCAGATGGCCTTGTGCACTTTAGCACATGATGTAATACACAAGTGTGAAGGCTGGCTATTCAGCTGTCTCCAATCATGAACGTCAGTCCTTATGGCTAACTCTTTCTCAGCTCACTATCCACCAAGTCAAACTGCTCAACGAGTTCAGTGCTCTTGAACAGACCAAGTAGAACACTCTTAGAATCTCAAGTCCCGGTCTCAGTGTCTAACCAGCGCTCAGTTGAGTATGTTTTTCAGAGTGATTTGATTTAGAAGATCCAGGGGAACCCCTTTTACTTAGATGAGTAAGGCAGATAGCTTATTTTTTTCTATACTTTAACAATTTACATTTTAAAATTAAAAATTTATTAGTGATATTAATTATTCAAAGGGATTCCCTCATGATTTTCCATCTATGTATATAATGGACTTAGTCATATTCACCTCCTCTATTACTTCTCCTTGCCTTTCCCTTTATTCTATATCTCTATATTTCTCTATCTATCTGTCTATCTGTCTATCTATCTATCTATCTATCTATCTATCTATCTATCGATCGATCGATCGATCGATCTAGTATCCCTTTGAGTTTTTATTACAATAGTGACAAAATAAATATATATGCATATATTAGGTCTATACTACCGTGTGAGCTTATATGCATACATATGCCTATGCAGTAGTTAGTATAGCTCTTCATAATACTATCTGCATGTAGTAGAAAATCCCATTAATTGTTCATTAATGTCTGGAGGGTAAGGCACATGGATATATATAGTGAATGTAGATGTGGATGGGAAAAGCAAAGGGAGAGATGAATTTAGAAAAATTAAACACCAGTGAGGAAAGAATCCATATACACAAATGTATGTATTGGTATGAAGTTATATACATATGCATGATATGTACATATATACACAAATGGCATTCCATGCATGAAGAACAGAAGTGGAATATGCAAAGAGGAAAACTAGCAAGGGAAACCTTAGTAGAAGGACTCTTTCATCAAAATTTAATCAATCTATTTAATATCATTCCTTTCTTTTTACTTTGACAAGACGTTAGAGGAGAAAGTAAAGATGAGTGTTAGGCATAAAGGGTTGGGAGAAAATGAGAGGTCAAGAGGAATGTGGAAACACATGGATTTGTGGAGCCTGAAGAGACTACTCTGTGGGAAAGATCACAGCCCTTTCTCTGTTTTGACATTTAACTAAGGTTTATTTCATCAAGAATAGAGCTGACGTGGGTCCAAATTGAACTGAAAACTCTGATTTATACATGTTATTATCCACATTTTTTTTAAAGCAGGCCACATGTCAATGAAGAGAATTACCCTTGACATTCTTAGAGAATTCTCCCAACTGGAGAAGGTATATTTTAGATTCATTAAAGCTTTGACTTCTTGGAAGTATAGCTTCCAGCCTATATACAATTCCCCAAATCTAGGATGTGGGTGGTTGTGGGAGTAGTAAATGTCTAGAGTCAGAGGAAAGATTATAATCATCATTTGTGTGAGAGTGTGATTTTCCTAAGGAAAATATAAACATGTGGGTGCTGTTACAATTTTCTCAAAACAAGTGTGTAACAAAATCAGCAATATATTACCAACAATAGACAGCAAGATTGTGAATCTTCCTCTATCCAAATTTTAGGATCAACACAAGAAAATTAGTAGAGATACTGGAGGCAGTCAATACTGAAGGATATTTAGTTAAATTAGTATTGACCAGTTTTATGTCTTACCAGTCCAATTATATTGTAATGAATAGGTTTTATTATAAGTGTATGCAATAGTATCACACAAAAGAAAGAAAACCAAGATTGTTAAGACAACATTTACAAGCCCAAGACCATGTACATTTACTTGGTGTTTGTATTGTCACATGTTGTACTCTGGTTTTTCCAATAGACATCATGTTACTTCTAATTTTTACCATGACCAAAACAATTTTATCCTTTAATTTCATGTTACATTGTAATTTGAAGCATTTATGAACATGAAGTATAAGATTTTATATTTAAGACAGCTGAGTCTTTTTATTTTAAAATAATTAACTGCAGTTAATCCTCCAATCACAGGCAAATTCAAACTTAAGATAGATTCACTTTTACTGGCTTTGTTTACTTGTTTCTAGACCTTTAAAGGTCTAGACAATTTTGTTTCTAAATTTTTAGCTCTATTCTCTTCATGGCCAACATTTTTTCTGGTTCCTATTAACATTTCTTATGGATTATTATTGAAGAATTCAGTCCTGCCTCTTTAGTATCAATGCCATCTCCAAGATCTGAAGGATTTACTGATAGGCAAGTCATAAGCATTAAGGTGATTATCTGTTATCTTTTTTCAGTGAACTTCTCATACTTTCAAACTTGGAAGTGTGGAGGCATCTTTGATTTCTCTCTCTCCTTATGTCCATTGATAGATACCATATTGGAAACTTTATATCTTCTCTCTATTCTAATTCCTAATTTACACTTCTTTATTTTCTCCTTTGCCTATAAACACTGTGCACTGGAACTCAGTTTTCTGGTGATTAATTGGAGATAAGAGTCTCGCAGACTTTCCTTTCTGGGATGCGGATCTCAGCCTTCTGAGTAGGGAGGATTACAGGTGTGAACCATCAGTGCCTGGGTAGCTTAACCTTTTTTGGGGAAAGGGGAAACATTAGTTTTGTCAAACATTAACTGTGTGTGACCTTGGACCAGATTCTGTGAGTTTCTCCCTATCTCTGATTAGTGAAGTGCAAATAAAACAAAATTCTCAAGCTTGTGGTAAGGATTATATACTATCTGAAGTATGCTAGGTAGACAAAAATATAGCCCCTATCATATCGATTCATTCCTCTCCATCTTTCATCAGTCCTGTGCACCACTGCCAGGTTGATTTTCCTAAAATAAAGGTTTGCTAGTATGGCACTATCTAAGATTCAGTCCTACCTGCCAAGTGAAATCCAAACTCTTCAGCTTGGAAATTCAAATTCTACAAATGACATCTCAAGACCCAAATTTAGCAGTTTCTTGTGATCTACATAATAAAGATGACATGCAGTTTTCCCTCAAAAGACTTAAAGGTGAAATGTACTATCCCATAAAGCACAGGGACAGATGGCAAGCTGCAGCTTGTGAGGGAACTGGGGATCTGTACATCAGAATTATCATTGCCTCATTGTGGAAAGCCCAATGAAAGAGTCCGGAGCAGCCGCTAGGAAGGAAGAACACCCTAGTGAAGAGACAGAAGCCAATTAAAACCTAGTATGGACGGGAGAATCTCAGCCTTTTAACTACAGCTGAGGCATACCAACTGGATGTCAGCTCTAGGCAAGTTCCTACCTTTTTATTGAAAAGATATTTTTGAATGAGTATTGTTGGGGTTTCATGTGATAGTTTCATACCTAACAATGTTTCTGATCAAACGCATCCCTCGATCCCTCTCCCATAAATCTCTCCCCCTTTCCTAAAACAATTTCTCCAGATTTCAATGTTCCTTCTATTTTCATATATGCAAATGAACTGCTTAGACCATAATCACCCTCATATACCCTTTTCGTTCACCCTCCCTGTCCTGTTGAAACTTGCTTCTTCCCCAAGAGAGCCTCTCTGACATTCCTGCCATCTTATAATCTCCCTCGTCTTCACTGAACTTTTGTTGGAATTCCTACACATTCAAGAAGAAACTTAGAAGTTGATGATATGCTAGGTCTATTGCACCTTTAAATAGCACCTTTCCCCCAATTCCTTCCTTCCTTCCTTCCTTCCTTCCTTCCTTCCTTCCTTCCTTCCTTCCTTCCTTCCTTCCT
>NW_012267278.1:7352709-7384509 GCF_000151885.1 Dipodomys ordii | reverse complement strand
TTCTTTCTTTCTTTCTTTCTTTCTTTCTTTCTTTCTTTCTTTCTTTCTTTCTTTCTTTCTTTCTTTCTTTCTTTCTTTCTTTCTTTCTTTCTTTCTGAAAATACCGCACAGAGGGGTTACAATTACATGGGCAAGGTACTGTGTACATTTCTTATCAAGTATTGTTGCCTCCTCCTTTGTTTCCCCTTCCCATCCATCCCTTCCAATCCACCCCCCCACCCCACCCCCCTGCCTCCACCACCCCGTGCCAAAGTTGTAAAGTTCATTTTTCGACATAACATCTTGTACATCTCATTGTTGCAATGGGCCCACCTGTATCCCTATTTAAACAATTCATTTTTTCCCTTCCCCTCCCCAAATTATACCAACATCAAATACAGTGAAAACAAGGGTTACACCATGGGGGAGGGACATATAAAGCAACAAAAAATATCTTATAAATATGGTAGAAAGAATAGCAAGAAAGAAAAACCATTTGAGTCCTTATCTTGGGGTTCATTTCACCTAACATCAACTTATTTGACTGTTTCTGCTTGTCTCAGACATATACTAGTTATTGCAAATAAGGGAAACCATGGGACCTATGTTTCTTTGGGCCTGGCTTACTTCACTTAATATAATTTTGTCCAATTCTTTCCAGTAGATGAATGGATCACTTGTTTTTTCCTGGTTCTAGGTCTTGAACACTGGACGCTGTCTCTGAGCTCTTTTACCCAAGGCTAGCCCACTACTACTGAACCACAGCACCACTGCCTGCTTTTTTTCTGTGGTTTAATTAGAGATAAGACTTTCCTGCCTGGGCTGGCTTTGAACCATGATCCTCAGATCTCTGCCTCCTGGGATTATATGCATGAGTCACCAGCACCCAGTTTATTATTGTCTTTAATATAGGAACACATAGAATTATATATGGATGACCAACTAAGCTGAACACCTGCTCTAAGGCACAACTATACTGCTCATTTCTCTACCCCCAGCATGTGCTTCTGTCTGTCTGGTCAGTGATTCGTGGCATAGTGAACAGCCCAATTTTGTTGTTGATGTTGTTGCTGGCAAAGAATGGTTGGGAGAGGAAGAGATGAGGGGAGGAAAGGAATAGTGGGAGAAAAACAAAGGAGGGGGTAACAATGTTTGACAAGAAATATTCTTATTACCTTACTCATGTAACTGTAACCCCTCTGTACAGCATCTTTACAATAAACACAAAATAAAATAAAAGAATGCTTTTGTGCTCCACCAGATTTTTGCACATGGACTTCCAGTTACAAGGTTTGAATTATTTTGGATTATGACAGTATTTTGTATCTGTGCATTCTGTAAGAAAGTAGAGATGAAATATTTGACCAAATTAAATTCCTCTCCCTCAAGGGGAGAGGAATAAACAAATGAAGAGAGGAAAGGGGAGAAATGCAGTCATAAAATTCAAAATATCCTACATGAAGAAAATTGAAGGAAGGGGTAAATTTAGGAGGGATAGGAGAGAGTAGTGAAAAGGATGAAATTGATCAAGATACATTGTATTCATTAATTGACTTGCTAAGTGGCAGCTTTGTTCTACCAATATAATAAAATATATTCACAATTAAATTACCTATTTATATAACAGGTCATTTCATCTGTCCACGAGCCATTCTGGCCTTGATCAGTCTGTTGGTCAACTTGTCTAGCATTAATCTGATCATTTACTAACTTGTTAAGAGAATGTTAACAATTCACAGCTGAAGGGTAGTTGTGGTAGTGAGGTTTCCAAGGGGAGATGATACATCATGTATGTAATATGCAGCATTTGTATTAAGAAAAAGTTGCAAATGCTTTTCTAATTTCTGAATTTTCAAATTATCTACATAGAAAGTAGTTTAGGAATCATCTTATGCTTAATGTATCCTGTTATGAGATGTTAAGTAGCTCATTAGGAATTACTGTCTGTGTTGCAGGTAATAGTCTACACTGTGTCATCAATAAACAAGAATGTCAGTGATTTTCTTTCATGTGAACTAGACCAACACACAATGGTAATTTCTAAGCAAGAATCATCAACATTAAAAATGAAACAGCAAATCTAGGCTTCTCTTGAGCATGGTGATTGCCTTGTTGTCTGCTCTGTGAGCTAGCTGTGTCTTGAAATGTTCTTTAGTGCAACTTTGATTTGTTAAAATGCAGATGTGTTATACGACTTTTCATATTCCAGCAAGGGAAATGCATTTCTGCCATTTTTAGCTATTTTTGCAGCATCCAGTAAAAACAAAATGGTGAGTGACTTTTTTTTTGGGGGGGGGTCCGGTCGTGGGGCCTGAACTCTGGGCCTGGGCGCTGTCCTTCAGCTCTTCAGCTCGAGGCTAGTGCCCTACCACTTGAGCCACAGCGCCACTTCCGGCTTTTTTATTTTTGCTTATGTGGTGCTGAGGAATCGAACCAGGACCTCATGCATGCAAAGCAAGCGCTCTACCACTGAGCTACCTTCCCAGCCCTGGTGAGTGAATTTTGTATGGTAACTACTAACACAGAAGGAAAAGCCCAAAGGTTTAACATTTAACTTTTCCAAAACTTGTTTTTTTTTTTTTGTCTACAAATAGTTGTACAAGGGGAATACCATTTAACATGTCTGTTTATGTTTACAGTGCATCTTGGTCAGAGTTACTTCTCTTATCACTTATATTCCTCTTCCTTTTACCCATCCCCTACTAATCATGTGGAGCTTTCCACTTCGTTCTTTTTAAAATTTTTTTATTTGTAACCTTCTTTTCTGAAATAGTTCAATCTGGTTGTGCAATTTCCATTTTTTTAATTGTGAAAATACTGTACAGAGGTGTTACAATTTCATCAATTACATGGGCAAGGTAATGAGTACCTTTCTTATCAAGCATTGTTGCCTCCTCCTTTGTTTACCCTTCTCCCCCTCCCCCACCAAAGTTGTAAAGTTCATTTTTCAACATAATGTCTTGTACATCTCATTGTTGCAGGGGTCCACCTTTATCCTTATTTAATCAATTTGTTCTTTACATATATACATTGAATATTCTCACTGTATTCATTTTGTTCCCTTTTCTATCTATTATTGTCCTCCCACAACTTCTCTCCCTCAGTTCAAAACAGGTTTCAGCTTCCATCTTAATACTTATTTTATTAAACTTCTGCTAAGTTTTCATATGATTTATACCATGGAGTTTTATTCCTGCATATACTATATTATAGTATTATAGTCATGTTGGTCATGTGCGTGTATACATACATACATACACACACACACACACACACACACACACACACACACACACATATATATATATATATGCCCTTATGCATGTTTACCTGAGAGGTTGTGTTTTGAATCTGTAATCCACATATGAGATAAACATGTCCTTTGGTTTTCTGGAACTGGCTTACCTCACCCAGATTCATATTTCCCAGATTCATCTAGTTCTTGCAAATGACAATAATTTCATTCTTCTTGAAAGCTGAAAAATTCTATCCTATATTATATATGTACACAAACATTTATATATAAATATGTAATATACTTTTCTTGATATATATTTATTGATCCATTATAAATATATTTTTCCTTGATCCGTTTATTCATTTTGGGGCATCTGAGCTATTTCCATTATTTGGCTATTGTGAAAAGTGCTGCTGTGATCATGGATGTACAAGGATCTGTATTTTATCTTGTGATCTTTCAGATACATGGGCATTTAAGCTTTGTAAAAGCTTTATCATCTAATCTAAAAATCTTGGTAGGATATTTTTTATTTAACTTTTACAAAGACCAATGGATATTTTGATAAGATTTAAGAAAACATATATTAAGCTAGGAGTGTGGTGGTACATGCCTGCAATCCCAGCCATCAGGAAGATATAGGTCAGGTGGAATTCAGTTGAGGCCAATCCAAGTAAAAAAGTTAACCAGACCTATCTCAACCAATAAGATTGGCATGATGGCATATATCTGTAGTCCTTGCTTTAAAGGATGCTAATAGTTGGAGAACTGCAGTCTGAGACTCTTCCTGGTCCAAAACAAAAGAATCTATAAAAAACAGCTAAAATAAAAACAGACTAGGCATAGCTCAATTGGTAGAATATCTGCCTAGCAAATGGGAAACCCTGATTTCAGACCCAAGTACTGTCTAAGCAACAACAAAAACATATCATGATATTGAAAAGGAAATTGCATAAAGAAATTGTTAGTATTAATAAGCATTTTGAAAAGGTCTCTGTTTATATAAAAAACCAAGCTGGACTGAAAATCTATTTGTTAGTTTAAAAAAGATGACTTAGGGATAGGTATCAGTGGCTCACACTGTAATCCTAGCTACTCAGGGAGCTGAGATCTGAGGATTCCAATTTCAAACTGGGCAGGAAAGTCCTTAAGGCTCTTATCTCCATTTAACAACCTAAAGGCCAGAAGTAGCTCAAATGGCACAACACTAGTCTAGAGCAAAAAACTCAAGGATATTGCCCAGGCCCTGAGTTCAAGTCCTAGGATTCCCCACCCCAAATATGATTCAGTTAAAATTTCAGTTTAAAAGCAAATTGCACCTTAAAAATAATGACATTCAATAACCTCATTTCTTTCCTAAGGAATGTACGTATCCAAGCAATTGCTTAGTGTAGTCTGTAGGTGGGTGACAGGGATTAGACTCCTACCTGTGCCTCTCAAGTCCCAGTTCTGTGCTCTTCCACAGAAGCAAACTGTCAGTCTTCCAAATTTATTGTATGATTCTCTTCTTTCTTTTCTCAAATTTCCTCAGGCTTGTTTAGCTCCCCCCTTCACCTGTCCCTTCCTCCATCTCTCAACTCTCCCTTTTTTCCTTCTTTCCTTCTTCATCCTTCCTGAGAGCTGAGTACAGTGTCTCCCAATGCTGAATACAGATTATTACATGCCATACTCCAATTTTAAGATAAATTCTAATTGAAAAATGAGTTATTCTCTTTTTATTAAGCCACAGCTTTAAAACATTGAAGCTTACATATACACTCTTATTTAAATGACAAATGGAAATGCTGTGTGTTCCCACTTCATTGAGAACAGCAGAAGTCATAGTAGCCCTGGTGTCCCCAGGAACATTCAGTGGCATGAGTTGAATGAGACTCACAAGCAAACTGTTTGGAAAGTACTTATTTACCTTGCATTTCTAATTCATGGACTTTGATTTTGTAGCAGATTAAGAGGATCATCGTTCAGGTGAAGGAGAAAATGCATGTAAACCCAAGAAAAATCATATCTTTGTCACCATTCAACGTTTCATTGAATCTTAACTAGAAAGACACGTAGTGCACTTATTATGTATGCACTGTCCTTCTTCTCTTATATTTTGAGCAGGATAATTCACAGCTGTGAGTCAGAATGGTAGCATAAGGGCTTCAGAGCTCTGGATAACAGACCAAGAATTATCTTGGCAGAGAAATGAAGAGCGGTGAGTACCGAGAGTCTAAAAAGAAAGTGCTAACTAGATAATTAACATCTTTTCTCTCAGTGGCAACCTGGAAAAAGTTCTTGGTCTGGAGCCACAGAAAGGACTCAAGGCTTCTAGGAAGAGAAAAATCCTTAACAGATCTACTCTAGGCACAAGGTGGGGAGGAGATGGGAGGGAGGTAAGGCTTTGACTCTAGATGTGTGTGCTTGGTGTGTTTGTATACATGTGGAGGGGAGTGCATGATTAAAACAGTATTTATGTGTTTGTGATTAGTATGAGTCTGCCCACTTGATAACTGGAATACTCAGCTATGACTCGGCCTGACTAGACACTTTGTAAGCATTGATTTCATACTTTATGTAAAGAGGAGGATAAACTTCAGCCACTGAATCATTAGGTTAAGGAGCATGAAACTCTGTACACATGACAACAGTTTTTAATGTACTCCCATGAGTAGTTTTCTTCACATGTGTATAAACTGCAGGGACAGCCAGGTAACAGAGAGAGTCAGTAGAAAGCAGACTCTCCAGTCTTGTATTACCCACAGACAAGGAGCTAATAATTCACTTGGTGAAAATTTTAAAGAAATTATATTTATGCACACAATGAAGTGTCTTAGGGCTGTTTAATTGCTGTTTTATTTCATCACATATCTTTCTATTCCTCTCCAGATATCCCATGCTCTTACCTCTCCCCTCTACTTCCTGGGGGCTTCACCTGGGGCTTCTGACCCTTGACTAGTCAGGTCCCCTTCCTGATTAAATATATATGTATATATATATATTTATATATACATATATGTGTGTATATATGTATATATATATGTGTGTGTATGTATTCTCTATTTTGTTGTTGTTGGCCATGGGATTTGAACTCAAGGCCTGGTGCTGTCCCTAAGCTTTTTTGCTCAAGTGTAGTGTTCTACAACATTGAGTCACACTACCACTTCCAGTTTTCTGATTGCTAATTGAAGAAAAGCATCTCATAGACTTTTCTGCTCCGGTTACAGTTGTGAGCCATTGCTGCTCGCTACATAGTCTGTTTTGCTTTTTCTAGGAAGAATTTCTTCCTGAGTCATTCATTCAATTCATTCAACTAATAGGTACTGGAATATCAGGTGACTCCTGACCTTGTTTGCGTACCAAATAGAAAGACAAGTCCTTGCTCTCATAAAGTTTATATTCTAATGCCTTAGTACTTTACATCTGTTTTGACATAGTCATACTAATTAACTATTAAAGTCTCAAACATAAGATTAAGCAATATATCCTGCCAAGATAATATTCAACAACAGTCCACTCAGTAAATATTTATTGAACACTTAACTTTAAGTGGGAGTAAGAAGATGAATCAGGTTCAGTTCCATAGTTGGCTGACTAGTCTACATGAGGAGATTGACGAGTGCATATTGAAAGTGATGTTTAAATATAAATGTACACTTTTCTTTTTGCCTATTTACAACGACTCTATTTTAGTCTGTCTGCATCCATCTGCTTTGGGTGGCAGGGTGGTGATTAGAATTCGCTATGGAAAGGATGATAATAATATTCAGTTTTTGTCACTCCAGAATAAGATGAAAGAGGATAATAGTAACTCTACAAGAAGGGCTACTTTCTTGAGAAAGATCTTCTAAATATCTTTTTATGTCCCCTGTGGCAAATCAACAAAGAAATGAGTATAAAGGGAAAGAACTAGGGCTGAGAATGTGGCTTACTGGTAGAGTGCTTGCCTAGCATGCATGAACCGCTGGGTTTGATTCCTCAGTACCACACAAACAGAAAAAGCCAGAAGTGGCAGTAGCTCAAGTGGCAGAGTGCTAGGCTTGAGCAAAAGAAGCTCAGGGACAGTGCACAGGCCCTGAGTTCAAGCCCCACAACTGGCTAAAAAAAAAAAAAAAAGGAAAACAACTAAAGAAAACATGAATTAGATCCCAGTCCCTTTTTTAGGCCTAATGATTTTAGGGAAGAGGAGAAAGTGATGGAGGGTGGAGGAAAGCAACAGGGGAGTAAAAGGAAGAGGACCTGGAGTAAAAGGAAGATGGAGAACAATGGGAAGAAAAGGAGGAAGAGAGAAACAAAAATATCCCAGCTTAGTTCATGTCCTTGGAGACTTGGAGGTAAAACATTTGAGACTGCCCCTGACTGAATGGAGGCTATGGATTCCTTGTACCAAGATGTGACCTAAGCAGAGACCGTGGAGGGCTTCAGAACTGGCAAAATGTCAAGAGATCTTTTCTGTACATCAGAGGCAATGATAACTGGGGGGCTACTGTGGTATGCATATGCATGTGGCATCCAGCATGCCCAGTGTGGGAAAGGATTGACAGCCAGGTTCTGGTGGGGGGAGTGAGGGAGGAAGGGAGAGAGAGAAAGAGAGACAGAGATAGAGACAGAGTGAGAGAGTGTACATGGATGTTATGTGAGTGCAAGGAAGAACTACCTGTGCATGTTAGAAGGCCCAGGTCCCAGGGTAGGTACGAAAGTGAAGGGTGGAGGAATTGTCAGGGCTTCTCAGAACAAAACCAAGGAAAGAGGGAACAAAAGGAGTGGGGACCCAGGGAAGAGCCATGTATCCTGTGGCCACAAGAAGACAGCTGGCTGTGAAGTGAATTCTCCTCCATCCTCTTCCCCCTCATTTCCTAGCTTTCTTTCCTTTTCCTTAGGCATCCCTTTCTGAGAAGCCCCCCACCATACACATATGCCCATAGAAATTCTGGGTATCCCCCCAAATGCTTCAGAAGTGCAACTTAATTCCATATCTTGTCCCTGTGGCTCAGGACACAGTAAAAAGACTTCCTGGCTTGCTATTTGTATAGCTTTATGACCCTGAGCAAATTGCCTCACCTCCTTAAAGTTCAATTTCTTCATCTATAAAATGAAGATAATATGGGTAACTACTTTGTTCAATGTAGTAAAGTGATTGCATATGCAGTATGCTTAGCCCTGTGCCTTATATGTTACAAGTGCAATACATTTATTGCAACACTTGTATAAATTATGTCTGAGACTAGAAATTTATCTTTTTGTCCCTTCTTTTTCTATTATTTGATGTGTCTAAAAATTACCTTTGATTTTTCTTCAGTGGCCATCTAAATTGAATTCCCCATGGCTTATGCCTGAATCCAGCTACTCAGGAGGCTGAGATCTGAGAATTGCCTGGTTAGGAAAGTCCATGGGACTCTAATTAAACAGCAACAAGTCAGAAGTGAAGCTGTGGCTCAAGTTGTAGAGTCAACCTTGGAGCAAAAACGCTAAGTGAACAATCCCTAAATTCAAGCCTCAGTACTGACACACAAAAAAATGGCATTTACCTCAGGTTCTTAACTTATCCCCTTGTTGTTCTAATTCTATCTTCCACACACTGAGGAGAGGGATAGATAGCTTTGTGTTCCACAATGGAACCAATGGTCTGTGGAGATGAGAACTTCTTACCTTAGAGGTGAGAGGTTTGATTAAGATAGAAAGTTCTACGTTTCTTTATCCCCTCTTTGCCTACATTTGCAGTCACCCAATTAATAGTCACCATTGCCAAGGCAAATTACTCCCAAGCGTAGCATCAGGAACATTTTATGAGTCTTGCAAGCTAGAAATAGATCTTAAAACAGTGACTAGAGACTTGAAGCCCTTCTTTACTATGTCAGGATAAACAGTGCATGACAGCCACACCAACATGGTAGCCCTCAATCTTCCTGTAACCTCCTGGTAGAGGAGGATGTAGATGATGTGAAGGTCACCTTAAATTCAGGGCAGCATCAGGCCATAGGCTTTTGAATAGGAGAAAGGAAATGGTGTAAACACACGCTTCTGTACTTGCTGTTACTTGTATGCCTGAGATGGAGCTGTTTGGGGAAGGAGAATTCTAGAAGAGAATTCTGGAGCAGGAATTCCAGTTGGAGGTGCAGGAGAGAGGAGGAGTGAAGCACAGGTCTTGGTACTTCTTGTGAGGAAAGACTGCTGCGATCATTCTGTGGATGAACCCAGTTCACCGCGATCTCCTCAATTTCCTAGTTCAGTTTTCATATATGCGTATGGAGAACTATAGTTGTAGCTTTTCACTATTCCTCTTTCCATTCATCTACTCCCCTTCTAGTCCTCAATCCATTCAGTGAGGAGATTTTGCAACTTCTCTATGTTATTTTATATTGAAAACTTCTATTTTATCATTTTAAAGTAGTTGTGCAAAGGAGGTGCCATCGAACAGGCAGTTTAAGCATGTAATGCATAACTTGATCAATGTCACTCTGTTCAACATTCTCCTCACCTCTCCCCATTGATATTTATTTTGTTTAACTCTTTTGTTGAACAACTTTTTTTTACTAGAAGAGCCAAGAAAAAGATAAGTCAGCTATATATTTTCCTCTGAGAAGTGTTTGCATTTTGGAAAACTTTATATCTCTATCAAGTTTAAATGAATGGTTTGAATATCATTCTGTAGATTTAGAGTTTTAAATTATTCTCTTATCTTGCCATGTTTTTTGGGAAGGAACCAAAGTCGTCCCACCTGAAGGGGTTTGTTAGTCTTTCAGTCATCACTTAATAAGTCACAAACCTGGCCTTGCATGTGGTCTCCCTATTGTTTAAGGCCAGACTTGTCATTACATGCACTGCTATAAATAGAGCAGTCCTTTTTCACTTGCTGACCGTCATCTCTGGAGAACAAACAAAACCCATGAGGAATAAAGATGGTTGGGTTAATTTTTCTCTCCAGGGGATCAGCCTGGGAACTTGGTGCATCTTGCTCCTAAAGAGGTGCCTGAGAAGAAAAGAAAATTCTGTTCAGTGAAATTTAGGCTTTTCAAACTGAGCCTTCATTTTCAAGGAAAATAATAGATTACATCATCCCAGTTAAATTTGTTATTCTTTCTTTTTTATTGATGCCACATCCCAGCCCCTCTTCCACTCTATATAACAGTTTCTCGATAAGATTTTTTTTAGTGCTTTCATTCAGTACCAGTGAGTGGCCTTCTCTATTCTTCACTTGTAATGATGTAGTGTGACTCAGCAGCAGTTAACAATGTCTTGTGCTCAATTCTTGGTAGCTTTTGGGAACCATGGGATCACTTTTACCTTTGACATGGACATTTTCTGCTGTTAAGGGCCAAATCAGATCCCTAAGGATTAAAACTTCCTTTGCCTGGCTAGACCATGCCAAGAATGAGAAATTTCTCCAAAACTGACTACATTATGAAGATGCATAGTGAGTTTTTCCTTTTAACTATACGAAGAATATTTAAAATAAGTATTTTGAAGTAGGGTATTACAATTGGCTATTTCCCTGTCTCACCACTCCAAATATGTCACCTTTCTGGTTTTCTCTTTGTGGTGCCCAAACCATTCCCTTCCCAGTTTGCTGCTGACATGTGTTGCCTTCTTCATTCTTCATTGCCTACATACCAATGGCTCAAAAGTGTTTTTTCACACGATTAATAATACTTTCCATCTTTAGCTCCTATAATTCTCTAGTTTTGTTTCTGTGTCATCAAAATGTCTTTAGGTACTCAAGATGAATGTGTCCTGAAACCAACTTTACATCCTTTCTTTTTGTGGGGGTACTAGGGCCTTAACTCCTAGCCTGGTACTTGTTTAGCTTTCTTGCTCACTGGTACTCTGCCACTTGACACCCTACCGCCAATCTGACATTGTGGTTGGTTAATTGGAGCTAGAATCATGTAAACTTTTCTGATTCCTACTCCTCATTCTTAACCCATTCCACTGAGAAGTCTCCATTCCCTTGAACTTGGAAACTTGGTTTTGTCTTTGACTTTTTTCCTCTTCTTAGTCCCAGGTCAGATCACTTTTTCCAGCTTGGGAGACACATTATTCTTTGTGCATCCAGAAGTACACCTCTGTGCATGTACAGCCAGGTGCTGTGCTTTCTCACATGGATGACTGAATGCTTCATAATTGGTCCCTTTAACCTCATTCTCACTTTCTTTTGTTTCCTATGGATGGATATATATATATATATATATATATATATATACACACACACACACGTGTATATACATATATATCCATAACATGTTATATATATCCATCCATATATACATAACTATATATATAGTTTTAAGAGGACTTGTTTTTTACCTTTTTCAAAATTTGATCTAAGACCCTGTATTATTTTTCTCCAAAATTTAATGTAAGATTTTGTCCATGTACTTCCTATCTATTCAGAGTAAAAATTTCAAGGTAAAAATTTTAAGAAGTTGACATATTTATGTACTTAAATACCTAAATATTTATAGAGCTGCATTTTACTATCTTTATAAGGGAGTCAAGGGGGGAGGGTCTGGTCGTGGGGCCTGAACTCTGGGCCTGGGCACTGTCCCTCAGCTCTTCAGCTCAAGGCTAGCGCTCTACCACTTGAGCCACAGCGCCACTTCTGGATTTTTTTTATTTTTGCTTATGTTGTGCTGAGGAATTGAACCCAGGGCCTCATGTATGCAAGGTAAGTGCTCTACCACTGAGCCATCTTCCCAGCCCTCAAGTTATATTTTCATGACATATTTTTGAAGGTTCATATATGTTGTATTCCTACAGTATGTTTTTTTTTCAGTGTCTCAGAATATTCTAAAAACCAGAAAGCTGAGATGATGATTGTGTGTGTGTATGTGTGTGTGTTTGTGTGTGCATGCACGTGCATGCACACTGAACTCTTTGTGACATTGTCAAATTTCTTTTTTCTAGCTACAGGCTATGTACTGAGACATTTTGCATTTGCCTCGTGAGAAAAATGTTCTGAGGCAAAGCCTGAATAGAGTGAGGGAGTGGTAGATAATTAGTTTTTTTCTTTCCATATTTAGATCCTATGATTTATGTTACCCTTGCTCTTACTGAAGCAAGATTTTTATGTGGGAGCAAGTACTAGTGTGGATAAAGACTATGTAATTTGGGAATTGGTATTTTCTGCAAAATTTTAGATCCTTCTCAGATCATTTCATGTATAACTTTTCCTAGAACTAAATCACCACATTTTAACCCAAAGTTTTCTTCACATTTTTCTACAATCAACAATGATTTAAAGTATACATTAAATATTACATATTTAAAATTGTGATATAAATTTCTTCTAAATCAAAATTTGAAATGACCTTTGTCATAGTGCCCAAAATACAGATCTGATTTAGTTTACAATTGTTTGATACTGCATGCATTGTGATAATGATTTTAGATTTAAATACACAACTGAACATATATATATATATATTACATTTTAAGTTTTAATTACAAAGAAATGAAACATCACTATTGGTTATATTATATGGAATAGTTGGCAATGAAATAGGCCTTAGTTTACCAAAGGTTGGAAGGGAGTCAGCCTCCTGCCACTTGGTGCTAGCAAGCAAGCAGCAGGCCTCATTGCTGGCTTAATTTTTAAATTCAGGAAAATCTTCAAGTTTTGATTCTCACAAAGGGAAAGACATTAGCAAAAATGTTGCCTTGCATTCCTCCACGAGTCCTATTTACTTAATGGAAATCTTAGCAAGTATTTTCTTTTCCCATTATTTAGAGTGTCTGGCTGCATAATGGAAGCATAAAGTGGTGAGTATCTAATGTACCTCACAACTACCAGCTATAGTACCTATTAGGACAAAAAGGATTGCTTGCTCCATTTTCATTCATTTCAGAGACCCTTTGTGGATTCTCGGTTACTGTACAGAAAACATTGTGATAAAAAAATTTTCCACTTCTTCATTATTATTTTTTAAGAAATTGTCATTTTACAGGACATTTATCAATAAGAAAGGGTTATAAATAAATAGACGTATGCTTTTAAAATCTTCAGGAATGAGGTAAATTTTATTTATTGACTTTCTTATAGAACATAAATTATAATACTGTTTTTCCAATGTGTCTAAAGTGCCCAACTTGCCATCTATGTGGCCTTGAGCGTAACCTAAGCTGTGTCTCTCATCATTTACCTGTAAAATAGGGAGAAACACAGGGTTTATTGTTAGCAAATAAAAGAACTGATACATGTAAAACTTCTGCCAGGGTACCTGATACAGTCATCTACACACATTTTCCAGCTTAATTCCAACACCCCATTCTTCTTCTTTTTTGTTTTCTTTTAGAGAGACACAAATATAATTACAAGAATAACAAAATAAAATAAATTATAGAGCAGTGTTTGAGCAAATTGTATTCAGTTAGGAACTCTCAAATTTCTGTGAGCCTGTGGGACCCTGATTTGATCACAAATTCATTATGTGTGCCCATTTGATCCACTGGCTAAAGTTTATAATTACTTTCAAGTAGCTGTACAAAGGACTTGCTATTCAACAAATCAGTTTATGAATACAATGTATCTTGATCAATACCATCCCTTACAACATTCTCGTTCTTATCCATCCCTTTTTTCACTTTTCTTGAATTTGTAAGTTTTCTTAAAAAAATTGACCACATTCTTCCTCCTCCTCCTCCTCTTTAATTTTCTGGTTGTGAGGCCTGAACTCTGGGCCTGGGTGCTGTCCCTCACCTCTTCAGCTCAAGGCTAGTTCTGTACCACTTGAATCACAGTGCCACCTGGCTTTTTCTGCTTATGTGGTACTGAGGAATCGAACCCAGGGCCTCATGCATGAAAGTACAAGCACTCTACCACTGAACTGCCTTCCCAGCCCCCTTCTTTTTATTCATCCTTTCCCCTTTCCCTTACCCTAAGTATCTGTTTCAAGTACCTGTTTCCTGGTTTTTATTTTGTTGAACTATGATTTTGCCTTTCTAAAGAAATATAATATTGAGTTTTTTTCTGAATCTACCTTATTTCTATTAATGCATTTGTGTACACTTCCATAACTATAAATCAATTCTACATGTGAGAGAAAACGTGAAAACTTTTACTTCACTTAACCTAACTTTTCCCATGTCCTTCCTTCTTCTGTTCATTCTTTTAATATATTTTTAGGTGTTTTTTTTTTTTTTTGGTCAGTTGTAGTGCTTGAACTCTGGGTCTGGGCACTGTCCCTCAGTTCTTCAGCTCAAGGCCAACACTCTACCACTTGAGCCACAGCTCTACTTCCAGTTTTTCTAGTGGTTTATTGGAGATAAGGGTCTCACAGACTTTCCTGCCTGGCCTGGCTTTGAACTGTGATCCTCAGATCTCAGTTTGCTGAGTAGCTAGGATTATAGGCATGACCCGCTTATTTTCTTTTCTTTAGGTAATTGTACAAAGAAGTTGCCATTCATGAATGCAGTGCCTTTTAGAAAAATCAGTGTCATCCCTTTTAACATTCTCACTCACCACTCCCACCTCATCGCTTCCCTCACTTTTCTTAATTTTTAGGTAATGCATTGAGTTTTTGCCATAGATCAACGCAATTTATGTATACAATGCGTCTTGATCTGTGGTATGCCTTCAACCGCTTCACCCTCCTTCCACCCACCTCTTCCCTTATTTTTCTCAGTTCTGTGGCATGTGCAATGAATTCTTGGTTGTACTCTACACATTTCCATGAATTCTTCTACCTTTCTCTTCTTGACCCCCTCCCTCCTCTCAAGCACCCATTTTCTAGACTTGGAGCCTTGTGTCCTTCCATTTTTTTAAACTGGATATGATTTGATTCAATGGAAACTGTGTCACATAGAAAGGAAGCTTCTTGTCATTCGGATGTTAGTGATCCTTGTGGCTTTAGAAGTAGATAAGGGGAAGGTTTCTATTTGTTATTGTTGTTTTCCCAGATTTTGAACTTAGTAAAATAAAATATTTTCACAAAATGATATAATTGACCAGGACAATTTGAAGTGGCACTACCCTTTAATTTAATTGCTTTAATTCCTTAGATGAATTTCATTGAGATATTTAAAATCATAAAGGATAATACATCCTGTGAATGGCTCTACTATTAGGAGTTAACAATAAGTATTTATATGTAACTTCTGAATGGAACCTAGATACATAGATCTTTTCAAATGCAGAGCCTTCTGGAGAAACAAAAATAATGCAGTCATATCATGAAATCACCATCAACAAATTTGTGGTGAACATATATCTATATATCTGTTTATATATGGATGTCATTAAGTCCATATATGTATGTATATATCTGTGTATATATGTATATATATGTGTTTATATGCATATATAGAGAGAGTGGGGTAAGGAGGGGTAAGGTATGGGTAAGGAAATGGATAGATACAGATATATAACATGTAAAAGTGAATCAATTATGATTTAGAGTTTTCTCTGTAAGCTGATTTATACTTTTCTCAGTTAGTGGACAAAGTTCTTTAGTTTCAAGCCACAATCAAGGAGACTTTAGGAGTCATCACCATACAGATGGACAGTTGAATCCTGGGAATAGCTTTTATAAGCTGCAGTGATTTTGTGATGATAATAATGATGACCGAGTTTGTTATAGGTGTAGAAAGCTAATGTGTTTAGTATGTTTTTGCTCATTTTGCTTTCAGTTACCTTGAATTCCCAACTTCATCTTAAAATTTCTAAGCCTGAGAAGTGAAAACATCACATAAGTATTTTATACAGTCGCTCAATTGGTGATTACCTGTCTGGTAGAGTGAGGGTTATGATCCTAAAGTGGATCTCATTAAGCTCATATATGCTTATATTATATGCAATGTCATTGTGGTTGTTGCTCAGTGTCCATTTCAGTGGCAAGCATACTTAGGTATATCTGTTTTAGGACACCAATCTCTTGATCAGTTACTAAGAAACAGTAATGGTTCCCTTGTGTACTGGTAGGTAACAGCAACAGCTTTATGTATTTGACATGGTTAGTTTCAGAGAGCAGGCAAAATTGTAGCAGCTATGCCATGTTTCATAGACACCATTATCAATGGCATCATCTTTTAGAATCTAAACTTTTAAAGCTAAGTAAGTTATATAAAGTTACACAGGAATTTGAGCTCAGACTTTTTTGTCTCCAAAGACAAGGAAGAAATTCCATTATATAACACCAATTCTAATAATGAATCTTCTCTTCAACTTTTTAATTGGAGCCATTAATATACATGTGGATATGTACATTGAACATTAGTTTGAAATGGTAATTCAGTGCATTATGTTTGAAATAACAAAAACAAGCAAATATATCACTGAGACCTAGATTTACAAGTATTATTCTAACTTGTTCTTCACTGATTCCAAGATTAATACCTAGTTTAGAACTTTGGGATATATGGGCATACCTACTAATTCCAAACTTAAATGCAATTTCTGAAAAAAAACACAGCAACATTTTTCTTAGAGACTCTGATAACGATTCTTAGAAAGACTCTTGAGGTAATACCTACCTAATGCAAAGCTGAATTTAAAAGCTACAGTTGTGGTAATAATGATTCTATTGGCAAATGCTCACTTTAAGGTTTAATGAAAAATTTATTAGATAAACATTACCAAGTTCCAATAGAAGAAATAGTTTCTAAGGAACATATATGCAGTCACAGAATAAAGGTATGAGGTATTAAAGAGGAATAATGTTTTCATGAAATATACTTGGACAAGAATTAAAATAACAGTAGGAAGTCATCAAGGTGAATTTAGAGAAAAAAATCAGTGGAATTGAGTCTGAACACAGCATGAACCACTTTCATTTGGTAAGGGTCAGTTGATGTCTACAACATCTGGAGGGAAATACTGGATTTGGGGAGAAATGAACTAACTTGTAATTTAGCTCAGTGCATTAAGTTAGTCAATAATTAAGATAACCCCGCTGAGACACTTGACTCTGTATTTCTTTATCCAATGGTTTGGAGCCACATGAACCCTAGGACAAATGCTTGCACAGTTGATCCTGTAATCAGCCAATTCTAAGATCAGCGAACTTTGAAAGAAAATCATTTGAGGAAGATTATTGTGCCCAGTTGGAAGTAACTGGACAGAGGGATTGCACATCTTTCTGCTGGTGGATAAGACCTGTACTACTCTAGGTCTTTGTAGTTAAGGTATAACTGAAATTGATGATTAGATTTCAACTGGGCCCTGGAACATGGTGACACATTCATTCTTATGTTGATTTTTATCATCCAGAGCAGCTCAATGTTTATCTACACCTCTAATCCCAAGATGTTCATCCTGCATTCACCCCCAAATGTGATTGTTGCATTGAAGGCTCAGATCCTTTTAGAACTACACAGACATGGCATGTGTTACAGTTGCAATGATTGTATCTCATAAGTCAGCAAAGAAACAACACAAGATGTCTCAGTCTTTGTCTTTTTTGTAATGTTTGTACAGAATTAAATGTGAAGACTTTTGCTTTTGCTTGCTGCTCCCTCCATTGACATTTTATCATGTAATAAAATGCAGTGGATCAAATTGCATCTCAGTGTCTTAGAATGGATCACAGATCTATCATCTTAAAGTTGGCTGATTATTATTTTTAAATTTCTGAAGTAAAAAGCAGTTTTCAAGAAAAAAAATCCAAGCCAAGTGCTGATGTCTCACACCTGTAATGCTAGTTACTTAGGAGACTGAGATCTGAGTATTGAGGTTCAAAGAAAGCCCAGGCAAGAAAGTCTGTGAGACTCTCTAATCTCCAATTAGTCACACACCCAGTCACACACACACATATACACAGAAGCAGAGCTGTGGCTCATGTGGTTGGGGAAAAGAACTATCCTTGAGCTGAAAAAGCTGGGGGACAGAGCTTAGCCCATGAGTTCAAGCCCAGGATGCCACACTCCCCACACACAAATAACAACAACAACAACAACAACAAATAAAAAGAGAGAAAGGAAACAGATCCAGGGTAAAAGAAACATAAATACTTAAGGGACTCAAGGTGCAAATAACATTCTATGTATAGGTAAAAAGTGAATAACATAGATTGTTGCTTTTCTTTTCAAGCATCAAACAGCTCACTTGAGAGAACGTAAAGAGAAAATGTCAGGAAATATAGAAAATATGTATCTCAAAAACTAAGTAATTTAATTCCAATTTACATAAAAATACTATCACAGAAGAAAACATCAAAACACCTAGTGATTGATATTAAAAGCAGAATATATTAGACATCAAAATAAATTATGTGCTTGTATTGTGATTATTCCTCAGGGCAAATAAATGGATATGTGTTTTTGAATTTTAATAAGGGAATTCAATTTTGGTCTGCCATATGTTCTGAGTCAAGAGGAAAGCTGAAGTGGGGAAGTTAATTTTAGACTCAATGAAATGTGTTTTTCCCCCAAAAATCATTTTGAAGGTGATTATCATTACTATGTGTCAATGAAAATTGTTTCTGAATCTTGTAGTAAGGTAGGTTTTTTTTATGATATGCATATATTAACATATGACAACAATACCATTATTAAATAGTTTTCTCTCTCTTTTTTATTACACATTCTAGAGATATGATACTAGCCACACATATTCTTACTGAAAATGTAATCTTTTGTATCTCAACCTGAAATTGCATACATTTGTAAAACATTTATTTCTTAAATAGGAATGTTTTCATGTGCTGAGGGACAGTCTGGATGAAATTATACTTGTAGGTGTTCATAGAATTATTTCTTTAATGAGTTTTTAGAAATGTTTTAAGTTTATATTAATTTTTTGAAAATGTCTCACAAGCCTTTGGTCTATAACAATATAATTTGTAAAATATTGCTTAGAAAATGTGTTAGGGTTTCTGAATTAGGACAAACAAATCATAGTTTATTATGGTTATGGTGACTGTTGGATTCTAGTTTTCTCTTCTTTTCTCTTCCTTCACTTCTCTTGTCTTCCTTTTATTTTTTGTTTCGTATACTGAGGTTTGGCCTCATGCCTTATCCTTGCTTGACAGGCATTCTCCTAATTAACCTATGTCCAGTTTATTTTGGAGATACAGACTTTTCTGTATAGGTTTTGAACCATAGTCTGATGGATCTTGGCTTCCTGCTTAGGTAGGAGTATAGGCAAGAACCATTGGCACTCCATTGATTTGTATGTGGTTCACCTTAATTACATTTTGTAATGGTTCTATACACTTCATTGACTATGCAATAAGTTCCACTATGAGAATTATAGACCTTCTTGCTTATTGGAAAAAAATCTATGAATTAAAACACAAGATATATACTTGTTCCACATGGTTGATGGTGCCAGAGACTTTTCCATTAGTTTCTTTGTTCTCTACTCCTATTCTTTATCACATTACTGAACTGTGAGCTTTCATTTTTTGTGTGTGTGTCTTTTACCAATTCTTCTGTTTATCACCGTATTATATATATTTTTATGCTTACCTTCTCTGACATGCAGGCCACTCTACACCATCTAGTACTTATCAGTCACCTTAACTTTGCTGTACAAATACCATATTTTCCTGGGAACAAACTAACTCTACACCTAATTTTTAATCTCACATTTTATACTTTTTCTTCTTATATTACTTCAAATTTCAGGAATCTCTGAAATTCTTCTCCCGTGCGTGCTGCTTCTCCATCAATTCCTTGATAGTCTTGGAACTGAGAGGTAGGTTCTACCTACTCTTTGATGACAAGTACATGAGAAAAGCCCTCCTTTCTATCAAAGTGGGTTGCTTCAAAGTTCTTGCTTTGGCCTGGCAGCTTGGCTCTTATTGATTGTTCTGCTAAGACAATATCAACAGAAAAGGGTCAAGAAAGATAAAGAAAATAGCAGAGGGTGTGAGAAAGCTATCGTGCCCTCTTCAACGTAGACAATCATGAGTAGATGGTGAACCTGAGGTCAGCCATTTTGAGGAATGGGATGGGATCTGCTGCATTAGAGAGAAAAAGGGAACAGCCCCCCATGTTCTGTGTGTTGGCTTGTCAGGTTTTTGACTGATGTAGCACCCTCCTGCAGAAGTGAACTGTGCCTTGCTAGCTTCTTTTCAAGTTGGTGTCCTTATATGCTATACCCCAACATCTCCAACCAGTTTGAACAACTAGTTTCTACTTTGGTAGCTTATTTGCTAACTTCAGTGATTTTGTTTCACCATCATCTCTAGAGACCGTGTCCTCAAGTGGGTAATTTCTGTCTCCCACTGCTTTTACCTCCTAAAACCTAGTGACATTTGATTCAGTTCAGGCTGAACTTCCTGTCATTCTGATTACACTCTCATTACTTGAACATATTCTATTTATAAGATTTCTTATGCTGCCTAGTTTCTGTGAATGCTACCTCTTACCCTCGCTCTTATAATGAACTCTTCATTTATCTCCTCCCCTGAGTCCTTCTGTCCTTCTCATATGCCCTCTGCATCTCACTTCATGTGCTTAAATGTTCGGCTCCTACTCTGGGGACAGACATTTCAAAAGTGTACATTCAACCACTTTAGAATCTATTGTCCCTTTGATCTCCTACCAATTTCCTTTCATCCTTCCATAGCTCAAGTTATTCTCTCGAGTCTTTTTGTTTTGTAATGGGCCAACAAATTTAATTGACATGAGCTATGGACCCAAACGATTGCTCCCTAACGAACTCTGCAGCACATTCATGCAATTTTGCAGGAGTTAAGACACAGCCATTTTGTTTTCTTTCATCTCTAGTTCACACATTCACTGTTGGGGTCATAAGAAGCCTCTCTAAATTGCAGGACCCCAGGATATTTCCTAATAGACCTTGTAAGGAATTAGTGAGATAATATGATTAATACCTTCATATTCTTGTCATTCTATAAATACTTTTCACACTTTAAACTTTAGTATTTTATTCATCCTGATATCTGCCTGTGATATCCTTTTGCAAACTCAAGATTTAGCTCAAATACTATTTCCTTATTTTTGACCTCTCCCCACTAAGAAAATTCTTGTTGGCTTTAATGACTAGACATGCTTATCTTAGATAACCTGGGTTATAAGACTCTGGGGTCTTGTTAATCTTGGTAATAGTTAGTTCAGTGCTCTTTACTGAGTTGGGTAAATAAGCCAAATATGTTGAACACAATTAAATTGAGTGGTGTTTTGCAAATTTAGAAACATATTCCTGATAGCAAAAGGTTTCTGGAATAATTCATATGACTTTTGTGAATTTAAGTTCTCTTTATAAAATTTGCTATTGTACTTTATTACAAAGAAAAGAAATTTAATATACAGAACAAAATCACACAGTATTCTCTTATACTAGACACTGATGCCTATATTCTTTAGTGGTAATATGTTCCTTTTTATGTACTAAGAACTTAATGGCTTTAGTAGCATAAGATAACCATCTTGTAAAGTAGTTAGATCACATCAGATAATCAGCCTCTTGTTGGTAAGTCATATTTTTGAATGAGCATATTTTTGAATTATCAACTGGTTGGAAGAATAACTTCAGTCAAATTAACTATGCATTTTCAAAATGTCCCTAAAACTCTTGCACCTTAAAGGACAATTGCATTACATGCCAAAACACTTTACCAAGTCTATATGGCTTTAAAAAATATGTTGGAGAGAAATTTTTTGGAAATGTCTCTTCTTCCTGACCAGAGGCATTTCAGTCGCTGTTGAGCTTTGCTTTTGATTACATGTTGAGTATGGAAAGCACTTTGTGCATATAGTATCGTCATTCTTTACAAACTTTTTCCTTTTCCAACACATGTGAGGGATATAAACATTTCCCTTAATAAGAGCAGACACCTGGAGTCTTGTTTTTCCATCACAGTGGGAGGACAAGTAGAGACCCTGGATCTTGGACCCCTACACGGAAATTATTTGCATAAGGCCTAGAAGTTTACAAGTAGGTTCTCAACAAATCAGTTGTACTCCTTACACAAATTCTCAATGTGCACTGTAAATTATGCATTTGATTTCTCCCAGACATTTGATTTAATCTGACCCAATAATTCTTAGAGTCAAAATTGTTCCTCTTAAATATCTTCTCCAAAATGGAGAATGATGAGAGATGTCTGTATTTGCTTTCTTCATATTCTTGGAATAATAGGTCTCAGGAATTTTCATTGCAAATTATTTAAACAGATAATTGGGAAAGTAGAACCATATATCATTCGAATTTGTTGGTTATATAACATTTTAGGATCTTTTCAACAAATATAGAAATGCTACTTTTACAGATCTTTAGAAGCCTATAGATTTCTATGCTTGTCAAAATACATGAGAAAGACCTTAGCTGTGATGTGGTTCAGTTCTGAGGTTTTTCTCTACACCATTTTCAATGGATGAATTTCATTGTAGGTGGCCATTTTGAGTATCTCTATTGATGACATTACCTACTTTGGAGCATAATTTTTTTTGATTGTATGTAGGTTAGTTGAGAAATGAATCCTAGTATGCATTAAATAGGAAGAAATTAGTCTATATTATTTTAAAGAGGTAGGATGTAGCAATGTTTTCACATTTTTCTTTTAAAGGATTCTTCTTTGTAATTTTTAGTGTACTGCATATGTATGCAGTATATATGTACTCTCATATATAAATATATATTTATGAGTGATAATTCTATAGAGAATGAATACCTATGTATATGTATCATTTTTCCAGAATACTATACATTATTAATTTCACTTATATAAAAACATCATTGCTCAATTTATATGTTTAACTTATTTAATATATAATATGAATTTAATTTATAGATATATATAGGTACTTATTTAGGTATATAGTATTAATTTAATATACTTATATATAGGTATTAATTTAATATATAGGTATATAAATTAATAATATGTACATAAATTAATAGTAGGTATTTATTTCAGTATATAGGTATTAATTTAATATACCTATATATAGGTATTAATATATAGGTATATAAATTAATAATATACATTATTAATTTCACTTACCTGAAAACATCAATGCTCAATTTATATACTTAACTTATTTAATATATAATATTAATTTAATATATAGGTATACTTAGTTATTAATTTATCTTGACTGACCATGCACATTGTTACCATTTATGATATATATGACTTTTACGATTAGGGTCCACTTGAACAAGATTGAAATTGGCATATTGCCTAGATCACTAATTTCATGAGAAGGTAAGATATTATATTGATTCAAATCATAATTCATGTTATATCAGAGAAATTATATAAAAATAACAATTAAAATGCTCCAATTAAAAATTTAAAATGAATGGTTTCATTCATTAAATCTTCATGTGAAGACCTCTAAGTGGACAGAATGTGGGTTCTAGTTCTTAGGTCAGTTTATCAGAACTCATAGAATCTTGGTGTCTAAAATTCCTTGTCATAATAGTTTGTGTGAAGGATTTAAAGCCCTCCATAGCTGTGAAATCCACAATTCTTACTCATGAGCTTTGCTGTAGGAGGGAAAGAGACTGAATGCATAGGTCTATTTATGGAAGAGAAGATCATGAATGTTTAGTCTTTTATTTGTGTGATATTATCATACATTAGTCACAACTTCCAGCATTGTGTATGTTGCAATACTTTTTAGAAGTAATTAATAAACAAAACTGTGTGCATTTCTTGCTCAATAAATACCTAAAATTGGATAAAAAATATCAGTAAAAGCATGGACCTATATCTATATTAGTATAATATTGTTACGTGAATTTATTCATTTGAATTACCTAAAAGACTTTAAATGACAATAAATAGGAAAATGTTGTCAGAAGGACTGAAATAAGACTCATGTAGTAGAACGCTTGCCTAACACATTCAAGGTCTTGATTTCAATCTCCAGAAAGGAAGGAAAAAAAAAGAGAGATAAAAGTTGTTCAGTAAGTAAAAAGGAACAAATGTTTTAACTATTTAAGCTCACATAGTTATGGAAATTAAGCACAAAATTTATGGTTTATTCATCGTAACTAAATAGAAATTCAAAAGTAATTAATAGGTTTAGAAAAAATTGATCTATAACCAAAGTTGAGGAAAGTAAAAGAGACTGGCAGATTAAATAATTGTTCATAGCATATTTGAATGCATTAGAAATAAAAAAGCAAGCTAAGAAAATATTGGAAAGAAATATATCAAATAATATCAGTACATGTGGAGTTATTGTGAAATTATAGGAAAAATCTTTAAATATTAATAAAAAATTGACTAAAGACATGAAAAATAATTCTCATGCCAAGAAATATAAATTCTCTTAATAAGAAGTAAAATGACATTGGTTTACTGAAATGTTCTTTGCACTACTTGTTTTCTTTCTTTTGTGCTACTTAAAATAATTAAATGAGTCCAAATACAAAAAATATAAACAAAATTATATAGTTTTTGGTAAATGAATACCTAAAACTTGATAGTAAACAATAACAAATTAAAAATATCAACAAATAGTATTTTCTCTTCTAAAAGTATGAATTTTCACCTGTTTAATATCACTATATTTTGTTCTCTTTTTAAAGAAATGCACTTTTACAACTGAAGTAAATATAAGCCAGTTAGCTCTGGGCTCCCAGGAAGCTAGAGCAATATAGAATAGCTACCAGTATATACACTGCATCGACAAAGGAATACCTTTTTCTACTTCTCAGTCGGTTATGGTTGTGGTTCCTGTGACAAAATGGCAGATTAAACAGTGTCATAGTTTGAATATAAAATATTCCCCGGGATCATGTGCTTGACTTGGTTCTACATGACCAATCTGCATGCAGTAATATACAGCATATTTCATAACATATAGTGAAATTGTACTTGAGGATAATGTTGAAGTTGGGCAATGTGTGTACTATGTGCCTGTGTGCCTGTATATTGTGGTCTTTATACACACACACACACAGATATCTATATCTATATATTATACATATATATATATATATATATACACATACAATTTTTGGAACTTTTACTTAAAGGCTTATGTTTAAAAATGTTTCCTATATATTTAAAATATTTTGTCTACATAAAATTTCAAATGTTTTGAGTTTCTTGGTGGGCTGAATTCATGTTTTCTTTTCTGCTCTAGATATCCGCCAGTATTCCAACAATGCCAAAGTGATGAAATCTAGAAATCTAGTAGTTATGTTATTGATTAACATTGATTATAAGCTACACCTAAATTGGGAATAATTCATTTTAGTGAATATTTTTAGAATTAAAAGTTTGAATACATTTTCTGCTCAATACGATTAATCTATGAAATTATCAACTTGTTAAAGTCAAATTACCTGCATCTGTTAGTGATGTTCTGGTTTTCAGCAGTGTGGCACACTAAAAGCCATTTAAATGTCATACATTCTGGAGACTTTGCTAGCATTTTACTGTGAACATTTACACTGCTCCCTGTCAATGACAGAATACCTTGAATATATTTATCACTCATATTTATTCCTTTTTGTTTCCTTTTTGGTAGGGAGGATTGAACCAAGGACCTTGTGTATACTACACAAATGCTTTACCTCTGAATTACAGCCCTAGGTATATTTATTAACAAAATAATGTTTTCCAGGTATTTTTATCTGTAGTTTAGTGCATAAGAGGAGGAATAAATTATGAAGAGATTTGATATATGTTATTCTGTGAGTACAGATGTTAACAAAACTAAGATCAAAACTTCAGATGTGAAACTGGGAAATGGGAATATTTACCAAACTGAGAAAAGTTGAAGAAAATAGAAGACCATCATGACTTCTTCCTAGAGTATTTTTTACTCTTTGTTCTCCATAAAATTGTTTTTGTCATTGTACTTTTCTGTAAGTTGAATCAAAGACTCTAGAATCTTAGTAAGTCTCTCAAGAGCCATCCTGAATTCAAGAAATTTAGACATTTTTTTTCCCTGATGGCCTATGGTTTGTGGCCTTCTTGTTCAATTAGCAAGAGAAGTCTTGGAAATCACAAATCTCCTTTCCCAATAGCCTGAAAATTTGTAGTAACAGATTTAAAGAGTAGAAAAATGAACAAGAGACATTTTGTTTCAACTTTGTTTAAATGAATTTTTTGAATGAAACTTATTAAAATGTGGCAACATAGGCTGGAAACATTGACCTTTGTTGATTAAGTTAGCAGTGCCCTGAAGTTTCAGCAACATGGCATATGTCTGTATCATTGTGGTTCTGGACCAGGAACACTTTCAGGATTAGCACCAGAACTTGTAGTCCAGTAGCCAGCTGTCTAAAGATCTGATGTACCCATGAGAAAACATTTTCCTATTAATTACGAGGTCCTTCTGAGTGTAGCAGGAACTACTCAAGAGTTCTCATTGTCTGTGTGATTTAACTCAATGCTTTTCCATGCTGTTTAATGTACATTACGTACAGTGTGGCAAACATACTCTCCTCTTCCTTCCCATAGTGAAAGTGAAATGAAAGAAAACCAGGAAAGGGTTACAATGAAAAAAAAAAGCACAGAAAAGAAGGAAAGAGGTGAAGGAGGAAGAGTGGCAGGGGAAGGAACCGAGATAAGAGCAGTGAGTGCCATTTTTACGTTTAGTCGGCCAGCCATTTCTGTTGTGATGGTCACAATTAGGCATCAGTGAGCTTAAGGTTGTTCAGGGTTAGATTAGAAGATATTGCCTCATCATCTTTAAGGTGGCTTTCAAGACTTTTGATTATGATCTCATTGGTGGAAATTGAGCCATTTGACACACCATCATTTCTCTATTCTGTTCTTCAGATAATCTCACTACTTTTTACCAACCTATGAACATTCCTTTTAGAGGCATAATGTTTGCACCCAAGTTTTAACTAGACAGATACTATTCTGACTCTGTTCTGCACCTGTGATCTGGAGGGTTACCAACTCTTTCCTGGTCTTATTATTATTATTATTATTTTACTTTTTTTTGGGGTCCGGTCATGGGGCCTGAACTCTGGGCCTGGGTGCTGTCCCTCAGTTCTTCACCTCAAGGCTCGCACTCTACCACTTGAGCCACTTCCGTCTTTTTTCTTTTTGCTTATGTGGTGCTGAGGAATCGAACCCAGTGCCTCATGCATGCAAGGCAAGCGCTCTACCAGTGAGCCACCTTCCCAGCCCCTCCTGGTCTTATTTTAAGACAGTGTTACAATATGTTTAATGGACTGACTAGAGTATGTTTCTTTCAAATGGTCTGTTTCTCTTGCACCAAACTTAGTGAAAGTTAGAACTTTGATTTTCATATGACTTATTTTGTTTCTTGGTGTTTTTACCTTGTTGATAAATAACATTGAGACATTCTGATATTACAGTATGAAGAAAATATTCATGAATACATTCAAGACTTCATTTTAATACAATATTTTATCTCAATAAGCAGTTTTACATGAATATGGTTCTAGACAATATTTTATTGATTTCAAATTATGGCATGGATGCATGAATGTATTCAATACCCTTCTGTTGTTGAGCTAATAAATGTTGATATATTTCTTATGAAAGTGATAGAAAGCTAAAATGTCATTTTGCATATTGCCTATGGAATGTATGGACTTACACATATGTGTTAAGCACCTGCTTTAAGAAACATGTCTATCTTTTTCCTTTCTTTTTTTTTTTTTGGTCGGTCATGGGACTTGAACTCTATGCTTGCACTGTCCCTCGCTCTTCAGCTCAAGGCAAGCACCCTACCACTTGAGCCACAGTGCCACTTCGTTTAAATAGGGATACAGGTGGAACCATTGCAACAATGAGATGTACAAGTCGTTATGTTGAAAAACTAACTTTACAACTTTGGTCGGTGGGCAGGGGATCGAGTAGGAGGGCATGAGGGAGGGTGATATGGGAAGGGATGGGAAGAAGAAACAAAGAGGAGGCAACAATGCTTGATAAGAAATGTACTCGTTATTTTGCCCATGTAATTGTAACTCCTCTGTATGATAGTCTCACAATTAAAAAAAAAAAGAATATTACTGGAACAGCTGAGAAAGTTGAAATAAAGATTTCATATTAAATAAAAAAGAAATGGACTCATTATCTTGCCCATGTAATTGTAACTGCTTTGTACGGTATTTTCACAATAAAAAAGAAGAAAAACAAAAAAAACCCAAAGAAACATGTCTATCATATTGATAATCAGCAGAGTATTGTGCCCTGACTTAACTAAAGACTACAGTACTCCATTTGACAATTGTGAAAACCATAATGATATTTGATGAAAACTTTACCATTAAAATAGTGATCCTCAAGACTGGTCTCATACAGGAATAATTGAGGAAGTTTGAAACATGGCAGTAGCTGAGTTTTCACTTGTAGGTATTGTTATTCAGTTGATCTAGGTCTAAGCTCAAGCAGCTTTCTTTGTTTCTTTCTTTTTTCTTGTTTTGAATGCTTTCCAAATATGGACAGGAAGGAGAGCTGCTATTCTCAAAGTATCAAATAAGACATTGCCTTTGAGTTCCTCAAAAATTACTTGACACTGTGAGGGTTATTTTTCCCCCTCTAAAAAGGTGGTTATGATAGCATGAAAGATATGTTTGCCCAACACTTAAGGCAGTTTTCGGCATCAAAAATTGAAATGCCTTCCAGCAAAACCTAAATAATGCACACACTGTTTTTATTGGAAAGCAAGTTAGAATTCCATTTCAATATGTTTCTTTATTGCTCACCCATCTTCAAAGAAAGAATTTACAGCCCAAAAGTAAAATCAAATGGGTGGAAGAGGGTCAATGAAACACAGAGATTGCTATCTGAGGGTGGTTCATCAAAATATTTCAGAACCTAATAGTCTCAGAATCTACAAGTGATCAGCATTCAAGCTAGGTGATTAGTATTAATAAAAGAAAATGGCAGTTTTCTTTTTTGTAATAAATTTACATCTTTCATTTACAATAAAATGTATTTTTCTGTAACATGATTGTGCTAAAAAAAAGAAAATAATCCTTGCATGCATTTTAGGCGACTGCTTGTGAAAATGATGTATTGATTTTCTACATAGTAATATTTTCAAAATAGATTTCTCTCTCTACATCTCAATGACCTCCAATAGCTAATGCTATTATTCAACTGTAACCTTCTATTAAGATCAGAATAAAAAATAGTGGCTTTAGATTTTTTCATTCTTTTTTTTGTTTCTGTTTCCTTCTCAGTAATTTCCTTTTTAAAATTCATCATCAGCTTTATCTAGCCTTGGCAATTTCAAGCTAGAAGAAACAAATTAAGAAAAAAAATTAATTGACTGTATTTGCTTTAATGCTGCCAGCCCATATTATCTGCTTTCTTAAATGAGTTTGGAATTGCCAGCTTTGAGGGTATTACACTACATTTTGGGTGACTGCCAAGCATATCCTGAGCAAATATATTTAAATCAAAGCAAAGCTGCTTAAATATTCATGCTACGCTCTTATTATGGTTTAGAGAAATGTGGAAGCATTTAAGACTTGCAAACGTGTTAGATGGCCAAAAATGTATTTGAATTGTCAGAAATAGACTTTAAATTGATAGTGTTAACTTAGTGTAATAAGGACAGGTTTCCACAGTATTAGGTGCAGTGCATTCAAATTATGTAATTTGTAACTATCCAGTCACTAGGACAATACAAATCTAACCTTTTTCTTCTGAAATATCTGTTGGATATGATCCCCAGATATGCTATGCTATTAAATGTTGTGGGCTCTTTGGTTCCATGTGCCTTGAGTGTATTCTTTCATGTTTTTTAAGTACACATTTATCACATATAGACTATATTTTGTGGAATATAATTTTCCCTTCTTTCTCCACATGTTCTTTCAAAAATATATATTTTCAGCACTTAATATAAAATACTAATTTCCACTCAGGATTAGAGGTCTCTTGATTATTTGAACAAAGCATAACATATGAAAAGTGAAAAATCATGAGATACTAAATATCAAATAACCACTACATGAAAGAAAGGAAGGCAAGGAGGTGTAGTTGTACTCCTGGTCTTCATCTATGACCGGAGGTAAGTTTCCCTAATCCAGATTGAAGTAGAACGCCCATTTTCCTGTTGTCTCCTCCTCTTCCCTCTCACTGTTACTCTTCTTGTATGGGTAGCATGACCAATTGCTTATTTAAAGCATCTGATTTGGTTTAAAACAGTTTTATTTCTTTTGCTTCCTTTCTAGACAAAGAAACTACTCAGAATTTATGAATTCCAGAATGTCAAAGATTATTTGTTTATAATCATACATTCTAATAAGAGTAGAATGATCAAGATTTATGAGACTGAGCATTTTTAAAGCATTCTGAGAAACTCAATATAAATTCATGAAATGCCAGTGAGAACTGCCAATCTCTTGCCTTCTAGTTTTCACATGAATGTGGTCAAACATGTTAGACCTTCCCTTCTGGAAGGGCTGGGAAAAGACGCAGCTTTCCAAGACAAGCCATTGATACTGATTCTTACCTTTCAGTTAAATGTTCTGGTTCAACATAGAACATTAGCTGGGTTCTAGCAAGCACCTGGGCTAGACTGTGAGACCACTCTACCAAGCTCCTTCCTTTCAGAATTTTAAAGGCTAAAACCTTGGAAGGGTCAATCTAACTATGAGAGTTCACTGAATCCTGTTCTCTATTTTTGAATGTTATAGAAATGTTCTAATAAATTTGTTAGTGAGGAATCTACGGACTTATTTATTTTTCTACAGAATGGCATAAGTCTTACTGGGCAGTATCTTTTGAGGATTCCATGAGCGTCTATTTTAGTGTATACATGGGGAGGAAATTAAGCTTATCTTTAAAGATGTGTTTGGATCTCAAGGTTTTTAGACATTGGCTCTGAAGATGAATAACATCCATACAACTCAACATTCCAACACTTTCATATGCTGCCAAGTGTGTCACTTTGTGGATTGTTCAATGTTTTGTTTTTTGATTTTTGTCAGTCATGGAGCTTGAACTCAAGTCCCTGAGCTCTTTTGGTCAGAGCTAACACTCTACTACTTTGAGCCACAACTTCACCTCTGGTTTTTGAGTAATTAATCAGAGATAAAAGTCTCTCTGGGACTTTTCTTTCTGGGCTGGCTTTGAATGAAGATACTCAGATCTCAGCCTCCTGAGCAGCTAGGATTACAAGTATGAGCCACTGGTACCCAGATGTTTAGTGCTATTTTTTTTCCATATGATTTTGAGTAATACTTGATGTTTGAAATAATTTTTAAGACTTTATAACTTATGGACATTTCCAATATTTTATATACAGGAATTAATGATAACAGAATAAAAATGATTATTTTAGGGACTTATGTGCATGCTGCTGGAAAGAGTTAGAAGGGTTGCTTGTTTATAGAGGGCTATGCCTGAGAATTTAGAATTCTGCCGGCAAAGTGTATAGATTTCTTTGTTTTGAGGTCTGTGTTTTATATACCTATAAAAGAAAATGAATTTATAAGCAATTTATCTTGAAATATTTGTTTTCTTTGATTCCAATGATTTTTAACAAAACATTGCATGTTGATAATTCTCTGAGAAAATTTTAGTAATTTAACATTATGCTTGCTAAATGGCCAGGGAAGAAGAGTAGGGTTCATTACAGAAAGTATTTTTTTCTTTTCTTTTTTTTACTACTTGTTTTCTTTTTTTGGGGGGGGGTTCCGGTCATAGGGCCTGAACTCTGGGCCTGGGCGCTGTCCCTCAGCTCTTCAGTTCAAGGCTAGCACTCTACCACTTGAGCCACAGCACCACTTCCAGCTT
>NW_012267278.1:7304684-7352384 GCF_000151885.1 Dipodomys ordii | reverse complement strand
CTTCCTTCCTTCCTTCCTTCCTTCCTTCCTTCCTTCCTTCCTTCCTTCCTTCCTTCCTTCGGTCCATCTGTCTTTCTTTCTTTCTGGCTTGAACTCTGGGCCTGGGTGCTGGCACTGAGCTTTTTTGCTCAAGGTGAGCTCTCTACCACTTGAGCCACAGCACCACTTCTGGTTTTCCGGTGGTTAATTGGAAATAAGAGTTTCACAGACTTTCCTCCGTGGGCTGGCTTTGAACTGGGATCCTCAGATCTCAGCCTCCTGAGTAGCTAGGATTATAGGTGTGAGCCACCAGCATCCAGCTTACAATTTATTTTCTATTTTGAATTCCTTACTGTATTATTCTAACATTCTACAGGGCTTGGATACTTTAAGATGGGTTATAATGTTGCATCATAAAATAATTAGATCTAGTCTAGTGTTATATTCCTAAATTTATTTTATGTATTTATTTATTTTTAATTTTAATTTTTATTTTTTGTGAACATACTGTACGAGGGGTTACAATTAAATTAAGGGTATGGTGATTTTTTTCTAGATTGTTTTTTAGTGATTTATTTACTTGGTTACTATAGGTGGGTGCTAATTTGATTTGGAAATCATCAGATAAACACAACATAGAACAACATTAATTATGGAGCCTCATTTAAATACCTCAGGGATTAAGTAACAGGGTTTAACAGGAGATTAAAGAAAGCTCTTTATGACTGGATAAGATAACCCGCTTTATATTGTATGTGATCTGATTATGCTATAATGCCTTTGCAGTAGGGATCATCAAAATTGGAATGACAGTTGTGCAAGCACTAGGTTTGCTCAATATATAATTCAATTAAATGTCTCATAGTTTTTCCTGAAATGAAAAGAAAAAATTAATGTCTTAAGGTGCAAGAAATCTGCAACTTAGATGTTGGGCTTTTTTTTCCCCCTGTGGAACCAGATGTAAAGTCTTAAAAAGATAGTAAAAAAGATTTCTGCATCCCATTTCTCAGTCTGTAAATAGAGGGTTTTGGTTAGGTCTTCTGAATGCTCACTCTAGATCTGAAATAAGTTCTAAATTGAAGGCTTGTCTTATCAACTACTGCAATAATTCCTGCAGTTTAGGGCACTATCTCTAGGAAGCTTCTATTAACATGTAATATATTACTGTGAAAAGTAATCTATTATCCTGGTAGGACACATTAACACATTAGCTTGGCTTATCAGCTAAACTGGCTGCTGTTCATTAGAGAAGGCACCATAGGGGAGTTGATGCTGGGCCTGCCTCAGAGAAGGTCTTCAATAAATGCTCATGTTGCTTCCCAGACAAGTTAGCATGGCATATCATGAACTTGTTTTGGGATATGAGCAGTGTCCAGTATAGAACAAGTTTGGAAGTCTAGGTGAAGAGACCCAAGGCTTTTTATCTAGGTGATGAGATATTAGCCCAAGGAATCATGGAAAATTTGCTAACAGAAGAATGATGAAAGGGACATGTGCAAGCAAGATGATACTAAAGGAAAACCTTGCTAACGTTGTACTTTTGACAAAATATGGTCCTGGTTTGACAAGAAGAGGTATTTTGAAATTCTAGACTTAAAAATACTTCATTCAGTAAAACCCAGAATTGGGTACTGATATAAAGTTAAGTTGAAATGATTTCCTAGTTATAATTTATACTCAAAATATCAGCTTGCTTAAGCTGATATTACATAGATAGGGGTCATAGAAAGATAAATACAATATGTACTAGTCAAGATTGTGCTGAAAATAAAATTCTGAAAAATAGATGTTTTTGTCAAAGAACCAGTAATTTATGGGAAGTGAAAAATTTTATAACAAGTTGGACATAAAAATAAATGCTCAAAATTATTTTTTTGGAAGAATGTTCAACTCAGTTTCAAATATATATTGCAACTGTGAATGTTTGTGTTTGTGGGTGAATACAACCTCAGTTTCCAAAAAAATAGAGAAGGTAATAATATTAGCTATCTGTGTTTCTTATTTTATAAATTTTGGCCTTTACATTACTTTACTGGGTAAGACTTCATTTGTATCTGCATTCATATTTTTAATCTAAATGTAGGTTTTTAATATTTTCATTTTTAATATGCAAGAATAAAATCTTTCATAGATTAAAACAGTTTGCCAAACAGTGCTAGGAAAATTCTGAAGTACACACAATTAGTTTTTGATTGTTTGAGCAGCTTTTCAAATAGATTGATGTTCATTGCCTATTTGAAGAAAGCCATGATAAAAACATAACATTTAGAAGAGTTGGATTATTGGGCTGATTGCTGAACAATTCTACAGGGATCATCATGGATTTTTGAATGTATGTTTATGATCAGAGGAAGCTCAGAATATGATTAACATTGATTTCTTTATTAAGCTGCAGATGAATAACTATCTGTAATCAAACCCTCACATCAGAATTCATTAATACATTCTGAGTACATCTATTTTTCCTGTGTATATAATATCAATGTCAATATTCAAAACTAGGGGATTGTAAGAAGGTGTGCTAAACTTAGTGAGGTATAAGCATTGTTAATAAATCAGCACCTCTTGAGGTCACATATTGATTATTAGCAAAGCTTGTCACTTTGCATTTAATGGAGCAATTACTTGTGGAAATAATAGTAGGACGGTACCAAATACAACTTAGCAGTGTAGCAGGATGGCACCTACTGTAATTGAAATGTCAATAACTTTCCTTTTGCACATATGTCTGGAATCTTTATGAATCAAGTTCCTATACTCACATTTTGTGTTTATGATATGCATTGGTAGTACTTATCAACATTAAACCTGTCTTAAGTAACATTTAAAAATTGCTATTTCCAACCAAATTTGCCATGTTTTGGGCTTTAATCTTCATAATCTATAGCTCAGTCAAGTTATATTTATTTGCCAAAAGCACACATGTGTTTTTTGTTTTAGTTTTAGTTTTGATTGGGCCTGGCTATGTAGCCAAGATTGCCTTGGAACTGGTTATAATGGTTATGGCCCAGGCTTGACTCAAACTTGCAATAATCCTGCCTCAACTTTCCAAGTACTGATTTTGTAAGCCTGTGACAGTATGTCTTGCTTCATTCTTTTATATTGAATAAGAAATTTCAATGTCATTAAGCTTCAGAGATTTGATACATCACAGACAGTTATTTCTTTGAATGTTTTCTTGCTCCTAACAAGGTTGAATTGGAATTAGAAATTGTGGCTTGCCATGTCTCATTAGACAGCTCCTTGAATTACTCAGAATCCCATGGCTTCTGGCTTGAAGTTAAAGGTGAATGCCATTCACTGGGATAGAAAAACCTCTTATAGTAAAATTGTAACCATTAACCTTTCTAGAGTATTTTTATTTCAAAACATAAACCATCCTATTCAAATTTTGAAAGTAAATTACTTTGAAAAGTAAAGAACAAAAAGGCACTTCAAATAATTATATCTGCAGATTCTTTTAGGGCAAATTAATGTTTCCACCAAAACATACTGAGCATACTTAGGAATTATTAAGTCATACATTTCTGTTATTTAAATATATGATATTACTCTACTGACAGATTAAATTATTTTATTTTTGTTGTATATCTCATACTAAAATATTTTTGTTCTGAGAAGGAATCTAATATTTTAAAAGAAAAATTCTTGATAAAAACGTTAAATTATTATTATTATTTTTTCTATATATTTTTAAAATTTTATTTTATTTTATTTGTGAACATACTATACAGAGGGGTTACAATTACATGGGCAGGATAATGCGTACATTTCTTACCAAGCATTGCAGCCTCCTCCTTTGGTTTACCCTTCACATCCCTTCCCAGCCTCCCCCCTCCCCCCAATCCCAATCCTTCTCCTTCCCCCCTTCCCCCCCACCGATGTTGTAAAGCTCGAAAAAACGTTAAAATTATTATCTTTATTGTTATTTCAAGAATTTTATGCTACAGTGTGATTTGTTCCATAAAGTTCTGTTTGTGAAAAGCTGTGAGCCAATCTTTTTTTGGCTGTATATTCTTAGTTTGTTCCCCATCTTTCTTAGTCAGAATAATTAATTTTTTAGTTCAGTGCTTTATGTGTTTTTCACATTTTAGCTTATGTAGAAAACCATCAAGTTTGTATGGCCTGCTGTGATAAATGGAAAGATGCTGACAGCTATCAGCTTCTGGCCCAAGGCCTAGGCTGTTCGAGCCTCCTGCCATATCTTCCAATCCTGTACCTCTTGAGAGGCTCTGATGACTGACACTCTCAGACTTGCCTTCTCTTGAAGCCACCACAGGTACAAAGAGCCATCAAAGAAGGTCAGGATTCTCTCTGTATTCTGTGCCAGACCCACATTCACTGGGAAAACCCAGTACATCTCTAGTCATGGAAGTTCCCAGTTCTGAGGTATGGACTTTGTAGCAAGAAAGATTTGCAGTCAGTGCTTTTCACTTGCTAGGCAAGTACTTTATTGCTTGAGAGTTGTCACGAGTCTTTTGTGCAGTAGTTTATATTTCAGATAGGGGTCTCATGTTTTTGTTTTGGGACCACAATCTTTCTATTTATGCCAATCATATAGCTAGGATGACATTACATTTGGGTACCACCATGCCCAACTTTTACATTGAGATAATGTCTCACCAACTTTTTGCCTGGTCCTTTCTTAAGCCATGGTTCTTATATCTCTATCTCATAAATTGCTAGGATTATAGGTATGATACACAACAGTCAGCTCAAATTTAATTTTAATTATTTTTTAATCTGTAAGAAATTAGCTAGTATTGGTTAAAAATTTGGACTTTCTTTCGGAATTTTTGTGATTATGACCACTAAATTGTGTGAATTTAATACTTGCAGAAATTACAAACATCCAATGCATCAAAGCTTATATTTTTTATGTTCAAAAGTAGGTTCTCATTAATGGGAAATATGAAGATTTCTGAGTCTGCAGCTTTCTGTTTTAGTGTTATTTAGGAGATTAATACTGAGAGGTTAAGGTATCTCATATATTCTCTCTACAGAAATATGATTTTATTGACCAGAAGCTGAATCTGTCAAGGGAATCTATCCATGCATGAGGCCAACTCTACTTCGGTAGGCTCCAAGGACTGTTAGAAAGGCAGTTGACATTTGTGATGATTACCTAAATTGAATCGAACTTTTGAATGTTGTCATTGTAAAACATGTGATTCAGTTCAAAGAGGAAGCCTAGTAATAGCCACATTTTACAGTTTCTGTCAGTGTGGAAGAAACCATTTGGTTTTCCATATGGAAAGCATCAGTATACCTAGCAAGCAACTTAAGGAAACATGTTATATTGTATACTCACCAAAATTGTCTTCCCACTCATTGTTGGTATATTTACCATAGAATAGTTCTAGTCAGAGAAACAAATTCATTCTTTTCAACATGCAGCTTAGGTGTATCTTAACTAAGCATGAAAGAAACTTATGGGAGGTTCCAGACTGGCATGTTTTTATATGAAAAAAGTGATCAATGAGCTAATCCCAACCTGAAAGTGTTCATTTTAGATCATCTTACATAGTCTTATATCCTTGTAGTTTGAAGGATATCTTATTTATTTATTCATTCATTTTTGAGAAGAATTCTCACTATCTTGCCAAGGCTGTTCTTTTTTTTTAAACTTTAAATTTTTAAAAATATTTTTTAAAACTTATTTTCAGGTATTTGTCCAAAGAGTTTCCATTTAACAAAGCAGCTTATGCGTGCAATATATGTTGATCAGTGTCACCTATTTCATACCCTACAAACTCTTTTTTTTTTTTTTTTTTGGGTCCGGTCATGGGGCCTGAACTCTGAGCCTGGGCGCTGTCCCTCAGCTCTTCAGGTTAAGGCTAGCGCTCTACCACTTGAGCCACAGCGCCACTTCCAGCTTTTTTCTTTTTTCTTCTGTGGTGCTGAGGAATCGAACCCAGGGCCTCATGCATGCAAGGCAAGCGCTCTACCACTGAGCCACCTTCCCAGCCCCCTACAAAACTCTTTTTGATTGTGGAAATTGCTCTTATTCATACAACCATCTCTTCTAAATTCTACCTCTACTCCCTTTTCTACCTTCTCTCCTGTGCCTCCCAGCTTACTTCCTGAGCCATGACAATTCCAAAGCCACGATTGAAGATCACTTGCATTATACAGCATTTCCTGGCTTTCTCTCAGCTTCTTGTCCCTTATGTAATGGCCACTGTGTTATTCCCTAGGGTCATTTTGCTCTGTTTATATTTGGCTACATGTTGAAAGAAGTAAAAACTTTTTTTTTCTGGAATAATAATCTTATAAGCCTAAAAGCCATTATACAACATTCTGATGAAATTTGAAAGGAGGGGGTGTAAAAGTATTTCTTAATTGGAAACTTGTTTCTCCTTGATTGAAAAGATAGATACTAAAATAAACTTACTGCATTAGTATTGCAACACAAGTTCATAATCTAATTTGCAGCTGTGTGTGTGTTCTTAACACTGAGAAGAACTGTTGCAAATAAGCTAGAATCATCTTCTGCAGTTTTCTACTTTTCTAATGGAGTAGGAATGATAAAGCACATGTTGGGGATATGTGCCACTTCATCCTGGACATATTTGCATTTAATCTTTGAACAGCAGGGGGTTAATCTTCATATAGAGAATCTTCAATTTTCACTATGCAATTTCTTAATTTTCTTTGGAAGGACCCCGGGAAGAATTAAGCACCCAGTTTCTAACATCAAATTTTGTGTCCTTAGACGTCTGAGAGAAGGTGGAAGGATGTTCTTGACTAGTCATTTTTGTTCTTTGATAAAAATTCATTTGCCATTTATATATTGATTTAACAATAAATTGAATCCTTGTAGTGAAATTTTTGTAGGTAGTCATTTTAAGTGGAGAATTAGAGCTGACATGGAAGACTTTTTTTTTTTTGTCAGATGTGGGGGCTTGAAATTGGGGCCTGGGTGCTGTCTCTGAGCTCTTTCACTGAAGACTACCACTCTAGCACTTTGATCCACAGCTCTACTTCCTGTTTTCTGGTGGTTTATTGGAGATAGGAGTCTCACAGACTTTCCTGCTCAGATCTCAGCCTACTGAGTAACTGGGATTACAGGGAGTCACAAGAGCCTGGCTATGTAAGACATACATTTATTTATTTACTTATTTATTTATTGCCAGTCCTGGGGCTTGTACTCTAGGCTTAGGTGCTGTCCTAAAGCTTCTTTGTGGTCAAGACTAGTGCTCTACCACTTGTGCCATGGGGCCACTTCCAGCTTTTTTTGGGGGGGGGCTTTTTAATTAATTAATTAATTTTCTTTTTTTAATTGTGAAAATACTGTACAGAGGGGTTACAATTACATGGGCCAGATAACGAGTACATTTCTTATCAAGCATTGTAGCCTCCTACTTTGTTTCCCCTTCCCATCCCTTCCCATTCTCCCCGGCCCCCCCACCCAATCCTCCCCGCTTCCCCCCCACCACCAAAGTTGTAAAGTTCGTTTTCGACATAACGACTTGTACATTTCATTGTTGCAATGGGTCCACCTGTATCCCTATTTAAACGATTTGTTCACTTCCAGCTTTTTTGAGTAGTTTATTGGAAATAAAAATCTCATGGACTTTCCTTCCCAGGGTGACTTTGAACCATGATCCTCAGATTTCAGCTTCCTGAGTAGCTAGAATAACAGGTGTTAGCCATCACCTAGCTGTAAGACTATTTTTAACAGGAGTATTTTCTATACTAGTGTGTGTGTGTGTGTGTGTGTGTGTGTGTGTGTGTGCCTAGTGTGTGTGACATTATCCTGGATATCACTAGAGATCTATTAAGGTAATGTCATGTGTAGACAAAGTAATAGTTTTGTTAGTGTTCTTTTTTTTTTTTTGTCGGTTGTGGGGTTTGAACTCTGGGCCTGGGTGCTGTCCCTAAGCTCTTCAGCTCAAGGCGAACGCTCTGTCAATTGAGCCACAGCACTACTTCGGTTTTCTGGGTGTTAATTGGAGATAAGAGTCTCCCAGTCTTTCCTACCCAGTCTAGCGTTGAACTGCGATCCTCAGGTCTCAGCCTCCTGAGTAGCTAGGATTACATGTCTGAGCCACTGGAGCCAGGCTTTGTTAGTATTTTTTAACACAGACCAAAAATTTAATTGACTTCCTAGTTCTTAATCTCTGGAGATGAAGCCATATGGACTTTTACAGACTTTGAATGTAGGTACACATAAAGAATAATCTTAAAGTTCATGGCTTAAAACAGCATGAATCTATTTTTTATTATTACTTTGTAGGTGGGAATTCAGGTGTGGGTCTTATCTTTCCTAACATGGATGTCTTGGCAGGTTTGCATTCCTTCTCAAGGGTCTAGGATACAATTTGTTTCCTGCACATTTTGCTTTTTAACCGTATTCTATTACTTGAGACGGAAGCACTGAAATCCCATTGATGTATTGGCTGCTGTCCAAGAACCGTTCCTAGGTCGTAGATACTGCCAGAGGCCTTTTCTCAAGGCCAGTTTTCTCTATCTTTAACCTAACGGAGATGTTCTTGGAGAACCTTGTAATTTAAAGTAAGATAGGCACAGAAAGTCACATGACACAAGTTCTCCCTCATATGTGGAACCTTAAAGGTGGATCATATAGAAGGAAAGTGGTGATTACCAAAGGTTTTAGTGGTAAGAAGAAAAAGAGCACTAGTATTTCCTTGTCAAAGTACTTGTAATTATAATTAGATAGAAGGAATATTGTTTTCAAGGCCAACATATAGATACAAGAAGTAGATAAATGACTACTTGGTGATGAAAGATGGGGTTTCTAACAGAGGTGGAAAGATAAGAGAAATGGAGTTTATCTTTTGGATTATTAAAATGTCCTAAGATTTATTGTGATGCTAGTTGCCAAACTCTATGAATAAAACTAAAAACAATCACTGGATTGTATACTTTTTAAATGGATCAATGTTAGAGTATGAGAATTTTATTTTAATAAAACTTTTAAAATAAAAAAGCAAAAGCAATAAGAGAAAGCCAGGCATGCTCTCTCATTTCTCTCAGACAACCAGGAAAAGTTTCCTACTTCTTAAATTTCATGGGATTAGATTGGGTTTATCAGGATAATCTGTAATGATTTCCACATGTTTGGGTGACTCTTAATCACCTCTGCATCTCCCTTTTGCTTCCTAAGGTTTCATTCTCAGATTCCAGGAATTAAGATGTATATGCTTTGGGAGTCCATTTTTCTACAAAGCACATGCTAAAGAATATGACTGTGACAATTCTTAGTTGACAATTGCCAGTAACCACTTCATGTTAGAGATTATCTGAAGAATATTAATCTGGGTTATACTACCACTATTCCCCCCCAAATTGAATTATATTTTTTAAACTCTAAATCCCAGATGTTTTCACAGTTAATAGTTTCTCTACAGAATCAGTGTGTCAGAAATTTACAGTCCTTGGCATTATTTGTGTGTGTGTGTGTGTGTGTGTGTGTGTGTGTGTCTGACTTGAGTCTAGAACTCAGTGCCTGGGGTGTTGTGCCTGATCCTTTGTGGTCAAGGCTAGTGTTCTACCACTTAAGCCTTAGCTCTACTTTTCTCTTTTTGGTGGCTAATTGGAGATAACAGTCTCATGGACTTTCCTGACTAGGCTGGTTTTGAACATTGATCCTCTTCAGATCTCAGCCTCCTGCGTAGCTAAGATTACAGATCTGAGCCATTTCAGGCTTATTAACTATTCTTAAGATATGTGAGGTTAAGCATTGATTCACATGGTGCCTGAGCTTGAATGCCAGCTGTAACTTACCTGATTCTGAACACTTCAGTGAGAGAATTTATGCAAACTCTTTGTGCCTAACCTTGCTCAGGTGAGACAAAGTATGCCCACCTTATTTATAGATTTATCATATGCAATTTTGACCTAGAATGGTGAGAAAAAATAAAAAAATAGATAAAAATTTAAATTACTAGGTGCTTATTACACAGCTCCATTGATGTGGATAAACTTTCAGCAAGTCCAGTGTTATCATCAGTCTTGTTTAAGGTGTACTGTGTTCTGTCTGTTGTTCTCATGTGCTTAATTTGGTAAAAAAAAATATTTTCTCTCCTCAAGGCAAAATAAATGATTTGGTACCTCTCCTAAAATGAGATGAAAGTAATGGTAATGTTCCCATCCTAGCTAATTTAGTGATAAAAAATTTTAGATTTGGTGATAGGTGCATGTCAAGGTGGGAGATGGACAGCATTAAGGGCAAAATGAATCAGGCAATCATAGTACAGTACTGAACCTTGTGCTACTTGAGTATTCATGGTTTTTCCTCACTGGTGGTCTCCTGGAAATCATATAACTGCAGACAAAGAGGATCTACTTTATTACTAGTATCTTTTTCAGAACGTTAAATGTTAGCATGTTAATGCATTGTTCTATTAAAATTGTTCCAGTCTAGCAGTATATGAGTTATACATCATTATGCATGAGTTACAGATAATTGTAAAATTATACATGTGAAATATAATTATATAATTATACATGAGTTATGTATAATACACATATAGTATGAATTATATTTCATTATGACAGAACCATACATTGCTATCAAATGCTCCAATATACCTCATTTAATAAACCTTTAATCTCATGTAATAGCCTGCTACATCTGAAATGGAACCCAATCATTTTCTAAAAGGCAATTATTTGATTGGAGAGGATATTTCCTGAAGAATGATTATTTTGAAGTTGGCAGAATATTTTCAATTTCTCAGGAGAAGGTTAAAATCATCCACGAGGACAGTCTTTCTCTCCTCTCTCTCTCTCTCTTTCTCTCATCTCTCTCTCTTTCTCTGTCTCTCTTTCTCTCTGTCTGTCTCTTTCTTTCATCTCTGTTTCTCTGTCTCTCTCTGTCTATCTCTCTGTCTCTCTCTCTCCCCCTCTCTCTTGAAAAGAAAGTCAGGGTGCTGTTTTGAATATCTTCTGGATATTGGTAGATATAATTTTTCTACATTACAATGTATCCTTTTTTTCTTTTTAAAGATAGATACAGGAACATCTTTGAAACTGTATACATTGATTTGATTTTATATGTGCCCTGGGGAATGAAAGTCATGTCTCTGCCACTATTTGTTTGTTTGTTTTCTCTTGTAAGAGGTTAGTTTATTTTCACAATCATTGTGTTCACAGTTGGCCATTTAACAGGAGGAGGCCTATGGAGAATCACTGAACTCTCAGGACTGTGGCCTTGCTGTCAGGCTGTTACTGGTGATACAGGTCATCCCTGGAGCTTGTTGAACTTATCTCCCTCTCTTGGACCACCTTTTGGTGGTCCATGGTGATGGAGCTTCTCAATATCTCATGGTAACAGTTGACTTGTGCTGGCTGTCTCCCTTTCTTAGTTTTAACAGAAGCAGTGTCATGGAGAAGCCTTTTTTTCTTTGATCTTTCTTGATGGGATTTAGGTACCTTCATTTTCCTTTTTATGGGAAACTTCTGCTTGTACCTGGCATGAAATACACTCCTGGTTTTCTTCTTCTTCTCTTCAGTAAGAGTTTCACTGCTGAGAAGTCACTGAGGTGAGGTGTCTATAGACAGACATAATCAAGGAGGAAACAGAAAGCAAAGCATCAGTGCAGGCTTGGAAGTGAGCAGTTTAGACAATAAGTGCATACAACCATCTCAGGAAAATAGTGATCCTGTACAAAATATAAGGAAAAAAGGAAAATCCTTATCAAGGATGGAGTCCATAAAGTACAGGTGCCTAGAGGTAACTGAAGAAAATTCAATATTGTGGTCATCTAGGATGTTTAGAGTTTCAAAATTTTCTGTGTCTCCTTTCAGCAGGAAACCATTTCAGTGGATCAGGATAGGAACCTTGCCTGTGGTCGTAGACCATCGCAAGGTGCTTCGTTATAATTTATGCTATATCTCCTTATAAAACCATGGTAAATTCTTGAAGATACAATACATAGTCCTTGGAAAGGTTTTATACCTGGCAGAGATGGAGTGTTTTGGGGGAAGTGGATCATTAGTTTTTTCATAAGTCAGCCACACCCAAAGGACTTCTAAATTCTTCCCCACAATTTCCTCACCTATAGTACTCTCTCAGGTAGTTTTGAAATGAGAAATGACCGTCGACTTGAGATGGACTTGAGATGAAGTCAACCTTAACTTTTCTTAGAGAACTTGTTACGAAACTGTTTTGTCAGACTCCAGATTTAGAGGTGACTCGGATATTTCTCAGGTAGGAGATCCAGAGACCATTGCCATGAAGAGACTCTTGAAAACTGCAAAATTAAAAAAAAATCCCTTCTTCATGTGGGAAATGTCAAGCAGGCTACTCCTGTTGTTTTAATCCAGGCAATTCAGAGATATTAAGATTCCAGTCAGGTCAAGAATTGAGCAACACTTCTCAGAAAGAAAATTATCCTCAATTTGAAGATTAAGATTAAATTAGTTCCAGTCATATGGGAGTTGAGTGCTGTGTTGTCTAGGAGGAGGCAATGTCTGAAAGCATTAGGTAAGATCACGTGCCCTAATGATTTAAAAACCAAGAGCAACAGTAAATCAAAGGCAGGTTTATTTAAATCTTGGCTTCCAGTCAATGTTGTGGTCATTCACACGTTAGGTTATTATGGCTCACACTTCTTCACTTTCCAAAATATTTTGGTTGTCATTGCCAATGTTTTTAATTTGAAAAAGGACTTGTTTCTGGGCCACGGTATCATCACCTTGAAACTCTTCAAACTTTGCCCTTTCATTAAAAGTAACTCTTGTATTGTTTTCATTCTGTTTATCTAAAAAAAAAAGGTTACATGTTATGAGTGTGTAATGCTTGATATATTTATTACTAAGATCCCTTTTTGCTAATTTTACTGAAGATATAAGTTTAAAAGATTAATATTCAATATTTGTGGCATTTTAAAGTTCAAGTTACATTAAACTATGACTTGTTACTTAGTAGCCTGGCAATGTATTGAACAACCTTAAAAATGATCAACAATCAGCTGGGTGCTAGTGGAGCATGCCTGTAATCCTAGCTACTCAACAGGATGAGATCTGAAAATCTGTGAGACTGTAACAAACTAAAAGCTACTCAACAAGATGAGATCTGAAAGTCTGTGAGACTGTAACAAACTAAAAGTAAGAAGTGGCACTGTAGCTCAAGTAGTAGAGTGCTAGCTTTGAGTAAAAGAAGTTCAGCAGCAGTGTCGAGGCCTTGAGTTCAAGCCACAGAACTGGAACACACACACACACACACAGAAAAAGTTCAGCAATCAATAGGAGATGTCATGCATGATTTAATTTGTTATTGGGGTTTACTTTACAACTAGATTCTGTGCCATATAAAGAAATCCCTTTTGAGTTAATACTAATGTGCTCACTGGTTACTTTGATATCCTAAGAAGAGTTTGGTATTCTGAAACAGCTGTTTCCGCACTCTTACTTGTCAGGGAGCATACATTGTTTTTCATTCATTCTTTTTCCAGGATGTAAACTTCCTTGAGACTTCAGCTTTATGGAGAGCAAAGGAGAAGTAAACAATTTCAGGGAACTATAAAACTCATGTACTTTGAGAGACAATATATGCTTTTATGAGTTTGAACGGGATATTCTTGCAGGTGATCAAGGTGGAAATGTAGAAATGTTGCCTGTTATCTATACAAAATAGGGAGTCATCCCTATTTACTTCTTGATGGATAGTATTTCAAAGCATGGGTGAATTTAAAGGTAATTAGATAATTGCTTTCAAATACTTTATAAAATATTTTCCTCTAATATTTGATCTAAGTACCTACTAATATACAAAAATAGTAGTTATGTCAGATATAATGAAATGAAATGTCCATTCATTTCTAGCTTAGAAATTTGCATATCACAAGACATATTTTATACTCTTTCCAGCAACAGATATATATTTAAATTGCATAATTTAAAATCATTTTCTGTGTAAAATTTTAAACAAATTGAAAATATTTGAAAATGAATTTTTTTCTGGATCAGAAAAAGTACTATGAATGAGGAATACATATAAATAATTGAAAATGAATAAGAGAAAAAGCCAAGAATTCATTTGCATTTTTGAATAAAGCCAAATTTCATTTAATTATACAGTAGTGGGCTTTAAGCATATATATTTAGTCAAGTCTGTAAAACTGCCAGATGCTAAAGTAACACGGATAGGCCAATTATGGATTGTGCTGCATTAACATAACCAGAGATTTTATAAAAAAATAAAAAGCATTCAAGGTTTGGATCCAAGGTTTTCAACGTCTCTGTAGCTTGGTAAAAATGGACCATGATTCAAATGCAGAGGAGAGAAAGCTGTAGTCTTCCATCCTTATTTTACTAGTTAACAAACCGGGGCTCTATTTTACATTATTCAGTGTCATCCTTATCTGCTTTGCTGGGAACAAAAGGAGAGAAAAAAATGGCAACACACTGCAAGGGAAATCCTACATCCCAACTGGTAATATTTCTACCTTCTTATACTAGCTAAGTTTAGCAGTCTAGGAAGACATCATCACATAGACCTTATGTTGCACTTCAGTAGACACATTAAATAAGCCTGAGATCTCCCACAGTGAGAGACAATCTAGATACGTTTCCTAGGAAAGAGCTTACTGTGTGCTGCTCTGTAGTCTTTCCTCAGTCATTTTTAGCTTTCATCCATGAGTTCGGGTCACTTCTCAATTTTTTATTAAAGTTTAATTCCACATGTAAAGATTTGGTTTTTTGAATCTGCCTGCAGAGGGAGAGTAGATCCAAAAGAAACTTGCAGTGCATTTCTAGTTATCTCCCATGGCTTTTTATAGTATGCATTCATTTTTAGTATGGAAGCAAAGCTAAAACTGCTATACCTGGAAATTATAATGAAACTTGCAAAGAAAACTCAGGGCAGACTTTATTTTGCTTTTTAAAAAAGGTTCAAAATGCTGTTTTAGTCAAAATAGTTACAATGTATGAATGGGTTATCTCTTGTAATTTTTAGTTTGATTTTGACATAGGTTCAAGAATCATTCTCCTTTGAAACTGATAAGATTATAAAGCTAGATAAAACACCTTTTACTGTACCCAATTTGCCTGATTGAATCCTGATATAATTTAACACATTTGGAAGAGATAGACATACTTCACAGGTAGAATTTTAGGAGATTTTCTAGAACTATGGTAAACTATTAAGTAACAGAATGAGTTTATGTTTTCTACATGTGATCAATAAAGAAAAAAAGTTACCATACTTTTCTAAGGCTTCATATTATAATAGCCTCATATCTTCTTGTAATTTTCTTCTCCCAACACAGGTGACTTAGATACATTTCTGTTGGGCAGAAGTAACTGACGACCCATGGACTGAAGAGGGATTAGGACAGGGGATTGCTCCAGGTCCATGGGAACACTGATAGAATGTGGGTGGTTACCCTTCAGAAACTAGAAGGGAAAATTCTTAGTAAAAATGGGAAATTCACTATGGATTTTCTCCAATTAGAAAATTATGTGGTTGCAGCTCTGTAATAGAGCTTTGGTTTGTTCAAAACTACTGACATTTGTGTTTTCAGATTAGTTGATCTGGATCAATGATCTAAACTACTTCACCACAGGAAATAATAATTATTGTTTCAACAACATTGGAAGATATGAAATAAGGGGGAAAACATTTTAGACAAGATATGACAACTATTTTTATACTTCTTAATTCAAGACTTAAGCTAATCAGAGGAAATTTTTTTAGTACTATTTCTTCTTTCTTTTCTAGAAAAGAATTACTTCTTCAGAGTTAATTCAGTGGGTCTGTGTAGTCTGACAGGAAATCCCAATGGATTTTCTGTTACTAAGTATGAAAATTAATGTTTATGATTAACAAAAGTTTAAAACTAACGATGGCTCAAACATTTGTTAGGGAAGATACATTTAACTCCCTGAACTCAGTAAGTGAATGGAAGTGAAGTTCTAAATATTGTTTTTTTGTTTTTGTTTTTTGACAACCAATGCTATATCAGTGCGGTATTGAGTATTTCCTACCCATCTTTTAATAGCATCCTGGAACAAATTCTACAACTTTATTGTCACTTTAATTCCTAAAAGTTAATTCTTTTTTATTTCATTTCATCTTGTGCTCGCCTCCTATTACAGGGCTACGAATGTTATGATTTCTAGGAGTGGCCCAGACTTTTGTATTATATTCAAGGCCTAAACCTCTCTTATTCCTTCTCTTTAAGATCTAGCTTCTCCAACTGTGAAGGGGCTGATGGGCAAAGGGTGGGCCTCACACTGTGGTGGTTCTTGCTGCCTGTGGCTCAGAGATTGTTGAAGCTAGCATTAGCAGAGTGCTGATCCCCTCCACAGAGCTGGCATCAGGCTCCTTCCAGTTCTTCACAGGCTTCATGAGGCCTCACTGCAATCACTTAGAAAGAAAACCTGGATGGTTTGACTTCCTCTACTCCACCTTAGCTCTTACTCAGGCAGTTCATGCTGCTGAGATTTCCTTAATGTTTTTCTCTTATGAGTGAAGAACTAGCAACATGTCTTAAAGCGATTCTCCTCTCTTGACTGAGGGATCCTCTTACGTTCTTGCTAAGGCAACTTGTAGTACAATCTGTTTCTCTTTCACATGCCATCTCTTTTTCCATTCTCTTTCATTGTTCAGTCATGTAAGGGGATAATCCAGGAGTTGTTGCCTATCATCTCCAGAGGAAAATGAACATTCATCCTTTTGCTTTTTGTTGTTGTTGTAAAGACTTCCAGTTTTAGGTGCCATTCTTTCTTAAACTGTCCACTAATGTAAAAGCATTTAGTATGGGAAGGTTTATATCCTGGAGATGGGCAAGGTGAAGGTGATTTTTTTTCTTAGCAGGGTGGCTTCACTGCCTACAGGAGAATAATTAGCTTCAAATTTATTTAGCCTTTGTCCTCAGTCTGTAAGCTTAGTCACAGATTTCAGAGAAACAGGAAATGCCCTGTCACTATCTTCCCACACACTGATATGAAATTCTACAAAGGAAATACAACCTAACACGTCTTTAGATAACATTTTGCAATGGAATAACAAGTATTCTATATCTCTGCCTATTATATATTTTTCATATATGAAATCAATTAGTGCACTGCATGATCTATACTACAGTCATGATTTTATAAGTCATAATATCCATTTGGGGACATATTTTTAAGTTGAATACAATGATGAAAATATAAGTATCTTTTAGTACTTTTCTGGTGTTCTAACATACAATGAGAACTATATGTTTTATCAGTTCATTTTGTTCTCTTGATGTGTAACCATCATTTTAAGTTTATATGTACATTTGGAGGAATTCTATATTTGGTCTCTTATACCTAATATCAAATCAGAATTAAGCCAATCACATAATGAACTTTTTATCTGTTTTATATCTGCCACCTGATTTTACTAAGTCTCTAGGAGATTCATTTATTACATAATTTTATATAACCATAGTAGATGCTTTGGAGATAGTTTGATTACTATCATTTAACAGAGATATAATGAAAAACTTATCTTACAATTAAATACTAGTAATACAAATACTTTACAATTATTAATGTAGCTAACAGGAAACTGGATTGTTCTGCTTTTTGTTAAAGATCTTTTTTTTTTTTCTTTATTGGTCATGGGGCCTGAAGTCTGGGCCTGGGCACTGTCCCTCAGCTCTTCAGCTCAAGGCTAGCGCTCTACCACTTGAGCCAAAGCACCACATCCGGCTTTTTCTGCTTATGAGGTGCTGAGGAATCGCACACAGGACATCAGGCATGGAGGCAAGCACTCTACCACTGAGCCACCTTCCCAGCCCCTAAACATTGATTTTTAAAATTAAGATTGTTATTGTTTTACTCTTGCAGTTATTATTTGCCAATCTATGAAATATAATATATGAAATCTATGAAATATAATATAAATCTTAAAGTATTTAGCATTCTGACCCATAAATAGGTGGCTTAAAACGATGAAATTCTTAAACAGTGCTTATATAGGTAAAGCCTAATTACACCTTTAAATTAGTATAAATTTGAAATAATTCTTTCCCTTCCGTGTGTTTCTGTCAGTAATAACACACTTTAATGGAATAGAGGTCAACATGTGGTGAATTCAAGGTAAGCTGTATGTTCCATATAAGTCATAGTGCCTTATATGTTAAATACATTTTCTTCAAAAAAGAATATATATCTTGTTGCTAAGCCACATTTGAAATATTGTTCTTCTTACAGGAACTTGATTGTTGGATTTATACTGTTAAATACTTCATTGATATTTAGCTTGGAGTAGTTACAACATTTGTTTGCCAAAGAGGAGTAACTTTTTCTTAAAAAAAAGTGCCTTTGAAAGTTACTTTTTTAGATGTTATGGTTGACAGTATTTAGATTTCTTTTACAGCTTCTCTTTGGGATAGTTTTTGTTTGAAAATTTCAACACCAAAAAAATTGTGTTTCAAAGACACAGTTTCCTTTGTGCCTTATTTTTTGTTTGAATTTGTGTTCCCTGTAGAGGTATATTACTGTTTAGAAACAGTGATACTGAAGATTACCTTTTGTTCTGGTATCTTTCAAAATACTCAGGGTTATACATTTTGACTTCAGTATTCAATGTGGAATCCTAGGAGACACATCATAGATTTCCTCATACTGAATATATGCATTTAAAATAAATACATTCACAACATATTTACAAAAATATAAAGGCACTGAAGGATTTTTTATTCTTCTGAAATCAGGAAAATCTCCCATGATTTGAGAGACATATGCCTAAAGACTACTCAAAATTTATGAAGTTTGTGGAGACTGAAATTTATTTTTAAGTGTGTGAATAAGAAACAATTTCCATTTCAGGTTCTATTGGAGCTGGCACAATACATAATTACAATTAGCTGATTGGCAGCTATTCCTTCTAGTGATTTAAAATCATTATGCAGTTTCTGCACTGTCCTCTTTGAAAGTTCTTTGATTGCTAATTTTAAAGACTGATACTCATTTCAGAATGGAAAAACGTGATATATTCAGAATTTGGAAAACAACAAATCATGTTCTTTTTTCAGCTTTTTATTTTTTAGCTTAACAGAAACTTTAGAATTGATGTGAGGAGAGAAGTAAAAGAGGCTTGATAAATAAAACTGAGACTATTTCTAATTGATCCTATCTTGTGTTGATTTATGGAACATTCTTTCATTTCTGTATAATTTCTTAAAATATGCATGCACACAAATACACACAATAAGAAACAATGAATGCCACTCTTTCTTAGAGCTCCATATGTTTAATTCAGAATGTGACACACTACCTCAGAAAAGTCATCAATTGATTTCAGCTTTGAGATTTCATTTATTCATTGCTTCTTCTAAGAACTTAAGGAATATTAGGGCTTTTGATACAAGCACTACTCCAATTTTTTTTTCTGTGTGTCTATTTTTCTGTTCACCACCTTGATTTAGGAAACCTTTGGAATGTGATTCCTCATAAATAACAATCAGGCTAAATTCTGTTGGACTTCATAATGTTAGTGATTTATGCTTTATAGCTCTGACAGTCTGTATTTGGAAACAAATATTTTCTTCCAGAAGCACAAAAAGAAATTAGAATTGAGCCAAAGATTTCCAGTGACTGATTTGGATAAGACTATCTTCCCTGCCATTGGAATAGCTTATATTTTGTTCTAGAACACAATAATAAATGAAGCAATTGGTTCTATTACTAGTTTTGGACTGGTGTTTTCCATGTTTCAACACACTGATGCCCTTAGGGTTGTAACAAATTTTATCCATTTGCTCTATCCTAAAGTAAAACACATTCATAGCTTTGAGGAATAGATGTGGTGATCGATCACTAAATGGAAAGCACACACACACACACACACACACACACACATAAATGAGCAGCAGATGTTGCTTTCTCTCATTTTGCTTTATTTTACAAGCCACAAATTAAACTCATGCAAAAATTTGTACCAATATTAGCACATACTCCCATCATTTTATGGCTACAAATCCTGGTGCCTGGTTCCTTTTAACTTGTCAGCCACTTAGCCAAATATATCTAGATTTTTTCATGCCTTCCTTTCCCCTTTGGCTAGATGAATAATTCTTATGTCATTGTTTCTGGGGAAGGGGTTTGTAGAGTGCATTTAGGATGAAAGAATAGAGAACCAAGAAACAGTCCTTTCCTAGTCTGGTATGTGAATGGCATACTTTTTTCCAACAAGTTATTTATTGTCCACTTAAAATAATCTAGTTGTGCTGGATGCTGGTGGCTCACAACTGTAATCCTAGCTACTCAGGAGGCTGAGATCTGAGGATCATGGTTCAAAGCCAGCCTGAGCAGGAAAGTCCATGAAACTTATCTCCAATTAACCACCAGACAGTCGGAAGTGTGGCTTTGTGGCTCAAGTGGTAGAGCACTCACCTTGAGCTGAAGAGCTGAGGGACAGTACCCATGCCCAGAATTTAAGCCCCACGACTGAAAAAAGTCAAATCTAGTTGAATAAGTAATTTTTAAATCATAGAGACAAAGACCTTCAAAATGACCTAATCATCTGGGATTGAAAAGTTAAGCTTGTCCATTAAAAAGTATATATCTGAGGAAGACTGAAATAGACAGAACATGGAGAAGACATAACACCTCCTTCTTAGTATTAGGACTGTTTACATTTAATATTATGAACATAGTAAAGACTAAACCAGCCAATTAAAATGTTTTATTTATGATGAGGTCAGGCTTGCTTACCTTGTTTCCCACATTTCTTATAGATTTTTTTTAATAATGTATATACAATGAAGCCACTATACCTGTAAAATCTTACTTCTACAATACTCGTATTCTAAGAACCTTATACTCTACTTAATATCTCCATTAAGGTACTGTTGTGTCACTGTTGTAGTTAAGCCTCTGAAATAAATTCAGATTCCATAAAAAAAAGCAGGTGGTGTGGCAGCTTTTTTTTTTTTTTTTTTGGGTCCAGTCGTGGGCCTGAACTCTGGGCCTGGGCACTGTCCCTCAGCTCTTCAGCTCAAGGCTAGTGCTCTACCACTTGAGCCACAGCGCCACTTCCGGCTTTTTTATTTTTGCTTATGTGGTGCTGAACCCAGGGCCTCATGCATGCAAGGCAAGCACTCTACCACTGAGCCACCTTCCCAGTCCGGCAGCTTTTTTTTTTTTTTAACTTTGCTTTTTTACAACCCAAATCACAGGATTTAAGTGGAATGTTAGATAACATTCATAAATAATGTACTTGTTTAAAAGAAAGGTCACATCATATGGACTGTAAGTGGTATATAGTTTAGGATGTACAATATGTATAATTATAAATGTAAATCTTTACATCAGCTTTTTTTCTACTCATGTAGTGGACAGATTATTTACTTCCTGTTTTCCCTTGCAAACAAGCACTTGAGTGCTTCATTATGTGGATCATTTGTGCTTCCTAGATATCCAAAAGGTGTAACTCTTATTTAGATCAGTTACAGGAAACTTCCCTAGAGGCCTCAGAAAAAAAAGAATTCTTGAAAGGAGTTCTTATGTGCCTTCCCCAAGTCTCTCTCTGATGACTGATAACACATCTAAAGGCTAATATGTGTTAGAAGCTGACACACACTTGGAAGGGTATAATGTGCCCTGGAGATGTGATGCTTTCATTCACGACTAGAATTCTATCATCTTTTTGTGTCTAGTGAATTTAGAAAAGTCGACTTGGTGTACAAAACCATCACTGAATTTATTTTGTTTTATCATTGTAAGTGTTGTATTTGTCAGTCTGTCAAAATGATGGATAAAGTATATATTAATATTATATGGGAAATATATAGAGTGTGGTTAACAGGATTTGGGATTAAAAACAAAATTTTAGACTTTAGTCAGTAAACTTCAGTCAGTTTAAAAAGATGCATCAAACTTAAGTAATGTATAAAGCAGTTCTGTATCATCTTGATGTTCTCTCTTTAGTTTGAATATTTGTTTTTGGGTTTTGTTTCTGTTAGTTTCTCTGTACTTTTCCATGAGCAGTTTAGCGTGCACTGTATTATCTCTTTTCATAAACAAAGGAACAAGAAAGTTGAAGAAAGTGTTCATTAAGTTTATATGTTTATTGAAGCATTATTGGGTAACATGCAATGCATTAGTGACAGAGTTTATAACAACCTTAGAATTAATCTTTTAAATTTAATTTTTTATCTTTAAGTAGTTTTATAAAGAAGTTGGCATTCAACAAAGTAGTATATGAGTACAATAAATCTTGGAATTTAGATCTAAATGGTTAGCAATTATGTGGATGAGTAGAATATAAGATGACATATGAGAATATAAATCCCTAGTATTTATGTACAAGAAATATTCCTTTATTAGAGAAATACCCTTTTTCACGTATCTTCTATTATTCTTTTATTGCTTTCCATATTGGTGGGTAAGAAACTGAGAAGTTCAAATGTCATCAGGAGAAGAAATCATCTCTTTAAAGAGAGTTAACTGGCAGGATCCTTTTATCTGGACCATTAGCTGAGAATAAGTTGGCAGACAGTGCATTGTACTGACTAATGGAAAAGGCTCCTGAGTCCATGAAAACTTGCTTGCATACTAACTGTGTGTTCTTATTATTTTCATCTATAAAATTGGGATAATTACAGGCTCTAATTTATAGGATTGATTGCTAGAAATGAGACACAGAAAGAGCTTGAAACTTGGAAAGGGTTCACTGAGTATTACTTATATGGTAATTATATTGTAGCTAGGGAAAGAAGGGAGGCAATTTTAGAATAGTTCTTAAAGTTCTCCCATAAGAATGTTTAGTATTTTGAAAACTCATGTTGATGGCTTATTAAAGAATCATGTTCTGCATCAATTTCTTAAAGATCTGGCTATTGAGTTGACTAGAATTTAGGCCTGTGTATGACGTTAACACCATGTTTAAATCAAGTTTTGTCAAGCCAGTCTTTGTGAATGAATTTTTCTTTATTATTATATTATATTATATTTCAGTAATTGCACAAAGGGGTTCCAATTCAATAAATCAGTTTGTAAGCACAATACATCTTGATTGATATCACCCATTTCATCATTCTTTCCTTTTCTTCTCAATCCTACCGCTCTCTTCAGTATTCCTAGTTTCATAGCATGTGCATTGAATATTATTTTCCTTTCTCTTCCTTTCTTCATTCATTACCCTCTTCTCTTAACCTTCCCACAGTCTCCTGCTGCCCCCCCAAAACATTTTTCAAGTATCAGCTTCTTATTATTCATTTTGTTGTACTATGAGTTAGTTTTTTAAGGACCTACACATTTGAATTCTCCCTTGCAAATATCATTCCTTAGTTAATGCATTTGTGCACGTTTGTATAAAATCCTGTAGACGTTTACTTATACATTTATAAACTAGATATAGCTTCCACATATAAGAGAAAACTTTTGTCCTCCTTCTTTCTGGGCCTGACTTACTTCACTTTAGACCTTTTTCCCCCAGATCCATCCAGTTCTTTGCCAATGATGCAATATCATTTTTCTTGAATGAAGCTTTCATATTGGCCCAGGTAAATAAGATCACAAGATCGTAGGTCCTTTTTGGTGCAATATGGCTGATCTAAGAGAATTTATACATGTTCAAATCTCAAACAGTAATTCACAGTCATAAACCAGCAAACTAGAATTATGAATTGTGAAGTTTTAAAAATGTTTTTATTTAAATTTTAAACTCTGTATGGCCAACAGTACTATTAGATTCAACCTAGTTCTTATGCATTTAGGAAACATTGTAAAATAATGAGTGGTTTGTAAATCTGTATTTTCTCTTTAAAGAGGATGCATAGATTCCTCAAGTTTAATCTGTACCTCAAGAGTAAAGAGTGAAGAGCACACTTTAAGGAGGTGTTTGAGACAGTGTCTCAGATATATGATTAAGAATCAGCTGTCCTTGGGCTTTGTGTTGAGGAAAACAGATAGCAGTTTGGTGTTAGGAAGAAAAGTGAAAGAGAAGCACAAGAACTTGAGAATCACGAAAAGGCCTCTCCTTACTTCAGTATAACCACACTCCTCCCCTCTCCCCTGCCCCCGCCACCTTTTCAGAATTTATCCCACTAAACAATAGTGGCTAATGATGGACCCTAGGATTTAGGGCAGGATTTGAGCATATTGGCTACTTTTCAGTCCAGTCTATTGGCAGGATATGGACCTCAGCCATATGGTGAGGCAGGGCACTTGTACTCATTCTAGAGATTTATTCATAATGTCTGCTGTAAGAAATTAGCACTGTTCACACTTGTTTAGCTTTAATAAAAATCTTTTTAGCTGAAGCACAGGGATAAGGTCGCCATCTGCCACATAGAAATGCCAGTATCAAATGAGCAACAGGAGGGAGGTGTGTTTTATGCTCAGAAACTTTTAGAATGAACTTCAGATGGATTAAGCTTTAATTGGTTCCCCTCTTCACCAGTTTAAGGCATCATTTACATTTATATTGTAAATTGCATATTTTATATTGTAATAGCTGTGATATCTATTGGGCTATATACTGCATGACATTTCTAGAAATAGCACTATCGATAGCTTTTAAAAATGTAAATGACTTTAAGATCAAACATATACTATCTGTGTGAGATTCTGCTTGAAACTTAAACTGACATGGATGAATGATCACTTTTGAATTTTCATGGAAGGTCTTAGGTATATTATAGGCCATGAACATTCCTGACTTAAAGAAAGAAAGAAAAAAATTAAATGTAGCTTTAATGTTAATGGAACTTTAAAAATTATTGAAAATTGCAAAATGTAATGAATACTGTTTTAAATATGAGTGGGTTATCTTGAGTCCTTATTTCCAAACTATATGGTACTTAAAAATCTTGCTTTATTGGCAGCAATTTAGTTGTGAAAAGACAGCTAAAATATTCAAATAGCACATGGGTCATATCCTATGGATTCTGTGTCTACTGGTAATGTTTAATTTGTTTAGTATATTCTGTAAAGAAATTCCAATGAATGATGACAGGATAAATGTTTAAAATGATAAAAAGGGTTTACAATAAGCATGCTATGGAGATCACTTAAAAGTCTCATTAAAGTTGCAAAGGAATGAACTTACTCTTTTCCTCATCTTTTTAAAATTACATCATCTTTAAAAAGGGTGAAAACATTGAAGCGTTGATACATACAATATCCAGTTTGCTTCCATTTATCATGTTTACCTTGTTTGGTAACATGTCTTTATATATTATTTGCAGCAGCATAATCATAATTCTTCAAGTTTATAGTGGCATTGTTATTGAAGTAGATTATTGTGATGATATTAGCTACAAAATCAGTAATTTTTAGTTGAGGTAAAATTGATTACAGTAAGGATATATAAAACAAAAATAAATGAATCATTTGATAACTTTTCCTTATTTTATTTTAGTTTTAAAACTTGATCTTACATAATTACACAAATTAGACAGGAAATGTCTAGACTAGCCCAAGCTCTCATACCTACTGCTACAGTCACTAATCTTATTTGGGCTTCACTTTTCTCTGTAACCTTTACTTCTTAGCAGTTTGTACCCCGTGTTCTAACATTATTTGCAATGTCATGAAGATGTCTGTTTCAAAGATGTTGTAAAGCAAAATTATCTAGATAGTTATATCATGTAAATATTCCCTTGTCAGCAAGGGAGAAATTCCTTTGTATTTTAAGGTTAATATGACTTTCCCATGGTTGCAAAACCAACCCAGTCATTTATCATCATGGCTATTTCCCCTATGTCTTCATCTAGTATACGAAATGCTAATTAGGAGGCAAAAATGGACTTAAGGTCTACATACCATGATTTGTATTTAACATTAGCTTTAAAAATCAACATTACAACCGGGTCTCAGTAGCTCCTTCCTGCAATCTTAGTTACCCAGGAAGCTGAGATCTGAGGATCAAGGTTTAAAGCTAGCCCAAGCAAGAAAGTCCTTGAGACTCATGTCTCTAACTAACCAACAAAAACTTGAAAGTGGAGCTGCTGTGGCTTAAATGGTAGAGCACTAGCCTTGAGCCAAAAAGCTCAGGGACAGCACCCAGGTCCTGAATTCAAGCCCTGGGACTGGCACATGCACGCATGCGCGTGCCCCTCCCCCCACACTCATGCATACACACACACATACACATAAATCAACTTTACAGTTTTTGAATTCTTAACCTTTCTGATAAAATTATTATTTTAAAACTTTCACCAAGTTTATTATTTCCAACATTATTAGCATTCATATTTCAAGGTACTTTTGTACTTTTGTTAATGTAATAGATTTTATTACTGTTAATTTGAGTCCATTGTCTGTTAAATGTCAGTGGTAGATGTCTTTTTACAATTAGACTTTTTTAATTTATAAGAAGTGAATGACAAAATTTTTTGTTAAACTGTAAAAGGTATTAAATGTTATGATTCCTTTAGAGAATCATAAAATAAATACATACTGTTAAAGAAAAAATAAGCACTAGATGGCTGTTTAACCTTCAGGAACCATTATACTTTACTTTCTGAAGAAAAGCCAAAGCTTTTTGCCATATTCAATGTTTTCTGATCCTCTGGATTGTTTTTTTATGAGGGTAAACCTTAACTGATGATTCAGAAGCATTTTAATTGAAAACATGTCAGTTTTGAGGAGCATTGCCTACTTTAATAGGTCGAAAGGTAGCACTAACTGATAAACATGTGAAGCAACTTGAACATCCGCAGAAAATTTAATACCATTGCTTTCAACCTCCTCTACTGGGTCCCATTCAAGACTACAACCTTCTCAAGGTTTCTACAATTTTACAAAGTCATTTTCAAGGTCATTCTGCCAAAGCATTTCTGCTTATTTTGGAGAAGTTCCTGCTGTGCATCTTAGCAAAGAAGGATAGAAACAAAGTTTCTTCATCAATGTTGAGGAACCCCCTCCAACAATTTAGAAAAAATAGTTTCAAGAGCAATAAACTTTGTGACTTTAGGAGAGCAAAAGAGAAGGGTCCTATCACATAATTTAAATCGCTTTAAATTTGAATTAAAAACGCCATTGCTATGCTATCTGTCACGATTTCAGCTGGTCCCAACATCCTAGCATTCTACTGGATTCTCTTTTCATCTTGTCTATATCATCCATTCTGATGTTGCATTTCTACTGTTGCAGAATAAAACCAATCTCATTTTCTACTTCAAAGGACATTTCATTTTCTTATTTCACTGTTTCTTTGGCTTCTGCCAATACTAAACATTCTTTTCATAGGTTTGTACAAGGCTTTCCCAGAGGAAGAAAGTTTCCTCTTTAATTGAAACTTTTTTTTTTTACCATCGGCAAAGATAATAATTCTTTATATTTTTACCAATAATTTCTTTTGCAGATTGTATACTCAAGATTGTTCTAGATGCATGCAAAAATGGACAGATAGAAAGTGTCATATACATTGGTTACTGTTTGCTTTTCTTTTTGTTAGTCTTGGTAATACTATTAGAAAAGTTCCACCATGATGAACATTGGTAAAGAAACATAAAACTATTGATATTTTGGCAACTCAAAGTATCAGAGTACAAAATAATCTATTTAAAGTAAGAAAGATAAGTCATGAATAGTGTGTTATGAATCACATACACACAACGAAAATGCAATTTGGAAATCTAAAGATAAACACATATTTTAACTCAATGACCATTTTGATGTTATAACTCAGCTTCTGTTTGATTTCACTCTAAAGTCCCTGTAAGTAGAGAAAAAAAATCCTTAGTAACACACTGACATTGATTTTTTAAAATGTAACTGAGGGAATATATGGTTCAGATATATTTTGGGGACTCTCTTAATTTGAGGTTAGGAATTATTATAAACTTTGAAATCTTGTTTACTTTTTTAAAGGGAGCCTCATTGCTGCTTGCGCATTTGGAATTAATACAGAAAACTATTCTGTTTCCGCCATTGCACCTGAAGCAAGTCTGAAAGGAATCTTCATAGTTGATTATCTATAAAGCAATCATTTCAATTAATTATTAGTAGTTCCTATAACACATGTGAAGAGAGATAATGTTCTGTTGGTATGTGGAAGGTATTGCTTATAGAACATTTAAAAAACAATGCTTTATTATATTTTTAAAATGGCATTCATTTGAAATTTGTACTCACTTCACATCAATTTAAAAGGAAACTCCAAAGTATATTCAAGTACTAAAGTGCATAGTATTTTCAGCAAACTACAATTTTATATCTTTAAGTTAAAGAAACAAATTTAAATGGTGAAATGTTTCAAGTACATTTTACCATGGGCAAGTACTTGCATTTTAGACCCAAATCAATGATTATTACATATACTAGTGAAGTCGGTCTAATATTTTTAATCCCTTAAGTTATATGAAAACTTCTCTTGTAGATTCATGCATGAAATAAACATTTATTGAGCACCTGGTGTTTCCACATGTATTCTCAGCACTGTAAAAACTAAGTGATTCACACTCCAACTTCTTAATAGGTTTACCCAAGTTTTCAACAGGCAAGATGAATTGTCTGTGACACATCTCTCCTTGTTGCTGCTCTGAGTGAAATAACATGTATAGTTGGAAATTTACAACAGTTTCTGGAGTTGAAGGTTTGCAGAACTGGTGATACCAACTTGAAATTGTAGGTGATTGTGAGCAGGATGAGGGAAAAGCAAAGGATGTGAGGGGCGACAGTGCCCTATATTATCCAGGCACATCAAATAATTTATTTTGCCTAAGAGAAAAGAGAGTGAGGTTGGAGCTACAGATGAGTGACAGAGGTAAGCATGAGTAAGATATGAAAAATGTATTTAAACCAATGTCTGTGAATCACAGTATAACGTTTAATAAACCTTTGGAAGATTTTGAGTAAAAGAATAGCATCTGACTTGTCTTTTAGGAAAATCATTGCAGAAGGAATCTAGATGTGAAAAGTGTTGGAGACCAGAAGTATTCGGTGGATTTGAAGTATGGGGGAAAACAACCATTTCAAGAACTCTTAGATTAAATAGCTAAGAAATGGCGGGACTAGATTAAAGTAGTGGGAACGTGAATGGAGAAGAATGTAAAAGTGATGAAGGGTTGGCTATCTCAATGACTTAGGATATAGTGGAAGAGAGAAGCAATAAGGCAAGATTCTAAAATGGTCAAATCCATTATCAATAACTCAAATATGGCTATCTTGCAATGTGCATTTAAAATGTTTTGCTTGGTATTTTACCAAGTTATACAAAGGGAATCCAAGAATTATTTTACATTTGTCACTTGGAATAAAAGTTACTTGCATTAAATGTGTGACTTTTCTACATTATGTGCTAAAAAGATATTCAAATAAAACTAGCTTGCAAATGCATCACAGTAGTCATAAACCATCCTATATTGTCTTTCAAAAGCAGAGGTCATTTTATTTCATTTTTTCATAGCTTTAAAATAGTGCAGAGTTTATAGTAATAGGTTCTATGATTTATGGAGTTCTGTCTGAAATCTGCTTTTTTCTAGATTTTCACTGTGACAGATGCTGTCCTGGATAGGGGACAGTATCATCTCTTACAACCATTTTACTATCAAACAATATTTTCTGAAGCTGGGCATCAGTGGCTCACACCTATAATTTTAGCTACTTTAGAGGCTGAGATATGAAGATCAAGATTTGAAGTCACCGTGGACAAGGAAGTCCATGGGACTCTAATCTCTGTGTAAGCACCAGAAAGTGAGAAATAGGGCTGTGACTGAAGTAAAGCCTTGAAAACAAAATATCAGGGACCTGGAAACTGGAGTTCAAGCCAAAGGACTGGCACACACACACACACACACACACACACACACACACACACACACACACACACAATTTACTAAAATAGTACCTTTAATTAGGTTGATTATCTGTAATTGTTGCTTCTGCAGTTTTCCTGTATCTATTTTTGTTGGTATACTCTATCTTTCCCCTCAGTGTCTTATTGAGATGAAAAAATAATATGAATATTTAGATTATGAGAGATATCAGGAAGATTGTTAAGAGTGTTTTGTAGGCTTTTTAGGTTAGGAAAATGTGTCAACATTGGTTTAGAACATGTTTAATTGTTTCTTTTTAAAAAAAACTTTGTAGTCAACCTTATTTTCATTTACCCTGTGAATCCACTGATTGACATAGACAACAAAGAGCCAAATGATAAGATTTTCATCCTAGCTTCTCAGCTTTTTAAATATCACATATAAATTATTCACTATTCACATTTAATAGCATATGCTATATTCCTTAATACATCTATAACCATCCACTCTCTGAGGGAAAACTATCCTGCTGCTTGTGGTTTGTTTATTTAGGTTTTCAATGAGAGTTGAAGAGAACATTGAATATTTCCCCCAAGACCTACTACAGCCTGCTTATTACTCCTTTAGCATATTGCCAATTTTGTATATTCTGAAAAGATTTTCTTCCAAATCCTATCAGGTGAAAAATAATTTAAAATGCATTCTATTTTGAAATATAGCTAGTTGATTTTTACTCTGTATTGGTAGTACATTTGACATGTATATATGATTATATATGTGAATTGCTATGGGTTATGATCTGTTGATATTTATTGCTAATGTGGGAAACTATCTGGCTTTGTAGTATTAAGATGATATTTAGGCAATTGTTTCAATGTATCCCTTGAATGTATCCCTTCAAGTATATCATCACCATCATCATCATCATCATTGTCATTGTTGTCACCAGCGTCATCATCGTTGTGGATATTGAGGATTTTTCTCAGGTATCACAGAAATTTGAGATAAAATATATTTCTTTAATTTAAAAAACATACTATTGGCTTTTTTCAGCAATTCCAGTTTTATCTCAATGCATATTATATATTATATATTTCTAGACAAGTGTGAAATTATAGGTGCGGAATTTATGAGTTCAGAATGCTTCTTCTATTATTGACAAATAACTTAATCACAGGACACATTTATCACTTTTATTGACATAGCTGACAGACAGCAGACTGCTGCTGTCTTGAAGGAATCAAGCTGCAGAGTCCCCGTGTAATTCAATTGAAACAACATTCCGTATCAGAAAACCAAATAGCATCAAATACCCTTGACTTTCCATAGTGGGAGGACAATAAAGTTGACCAAACACCAAACACAGGTCGTTTGCCTCAGGAAAAGGAGCAGGCTTCAAAGTCAGTGAGCAAAATCTTATCAATGCCAGTATACTAAATACCAGTATACTGAATCTTGCTACAAATTATGTGAACCACCTTACAATCATCTATTGTGAAAGAAACTAATAAAGAACAAAATTCAATTCCTTAATTTCTTAGAAGAGAACATTTAGATCCCACTGATGTCAATTTTTTTTTTGTGTGTGTGAAAATACCATACAGAGGGGTTACAATTACATGGGCAAGGTAATGAGTACATTTCTTATCAAGCATTGCAGCCTCCTCCTTTGTTTCCCCTTCCCATCCCATCTCCACCCCTCCCCCACCAAAGTTGTGAAGTTTGTTTTTTGACATAAGGACTTGTACATCTCTTTGTTGCAATGGGTCCACCTGTATCCCTAGTTAAACAATGTCATTTTTCCCTAAGATCAAGCAGATGGTGAGTGGCCAAGTGGGGATATAATATCTGATCCATTTTCCCAGCCAAATCCAGTGATCTTCTTGCTTTGCATTAAATTTAGAGTTTTAGGCAGAATCGACTAATTGGAATGACTAGTAGCTTCTCTTTAATCACACAGAAATATTTTACTTTATGAGAATTTTGTACTCTTAAAAAAACTATTAGGTTTCTTTGGACATTTATATAAAATATAATGATAGCATTATTGTTTGCCAATTGTTTTAGCCATTTATTATGAAAAGTAATTTTTAGGGAATTTAGAAAAGGATTTACCCCATACATATTAGGAGATTTGATAATAGCAGTCAGGGAGGATTTATGAGGAAAAGGGCAGTTATACTGAAATAAACTTGGATGATAAAATTTAAATATAAAGTTAAAGCCCTCAATATCAATAGTTTTTCAAAAAATAGCATAGTTACAACTACAAATTTGTATAATAGGCAAAGAAAAGCATTATATATTTTGAAGCATGATATGTGGTCCAAAGGAGTTTTGTATTTTTAAGTTATGCTGCCATTTCTAGCTGTGAGAAAAAGAAATTACCTGTATTTATTTGTTTTAAGGGAGAAAATGGTGGTATATAACGTATTATGCTGTGAAATTTATGGCTTTCTAGTTACACTTTTATATAACTAAATGAAATTCGGTATGTCAACCTTTTAGTAATGAAATTGGTGAGAATAGATAAGCTTTAACCTTGTATCAACATTTTCCCAGGGAAAGGTGTTGCCTGTGGGGAAAAAATTACCTTAGTACATTTTCTTTCTTTTCTTTTCTTTTTTTTTTGGGGGGGTCCGGTTGTGGGGGCTGAACTCTGGGCCTGGGCACTGTCCCTCAGCTCTTCAGCTCAAGGCTAGCGCTCTACCACTTGAGACACAGCGCCACTTCTGTTTTTTTTTCTTTTTGTTATGTGATACTGAGGAATCAAACCCAGGGCTTCATGTATGCAAGGCAAGCACTCTACCACTGAGCCACCTTCCCAGTCCCTTAGTGCTTTTTCTAAGTCTCTTTTGGTCTTTTTTTTAAGACAAGTTCTCATTTTGTAGATAGGCCAGCCTCAAACTCACAATACTTCTGTCTCTGCTTCCAAGTGATGGAATTGCAAGTGTGTACTACCATATCAGTCCTGTTTAGAACTTTTAACAGGTAGAATTTACATAAAGGAAAAACTGCTCTAAAGTGGAAGGAGTGACTAATTAGGAAATCTGTATTTTGAGAGGGTGTGGGGGAAAGAAGTTTGTGTCAATAACAGTGTTGGTGAGTCATGTTGAATGGATAAGGATAGGATACATATATAATACATATAGGATTGATATTGGATCTGCATGCGTGCAACAAAGTAATGGAAACTTGTAGATAAGGTGGAAAAGAGAACAAGCAATTACAGAAAATTTGACAAATCAAATGGGTTTGCTTCCATGGAAAAAATGGCTATAAGGAAGTGGTGCTGTGGCTCATGTGCCAGAGCGCTTGTCTTGAGCTGAAGCACACAGGGACAGAGCCCAGGCCCAGGGATCAAGCCACACAACCAAACAAAAAAAATGGCTATAAGGTCCAGAAGACAGACCAACTCTTTGCTGTATAAAGGAAGATCAGATTGGAAAAGAATCACAACAATGCAAAAAATTATTAGTTGTTTGGTTGTATGTTTGCTAGCAGAATCTAGAAGTGGGCTCCCAAAACACCTATTTCACAAATTCAGCTTCCATGGTGGATCATAATAAATGAATGTGTACATACGACAATAAAGAACAGAGGTGGTGTTTAGGTAATCTACTTGAAACACTTGCACACATAAAACTCTCTGAAGCACCACTGAAGTTTTTACTAACTCTCAAGACTAAGTCTATGAACTAGCACTGAATTTTGGGAAGAATGTGTTCCATAGAGCAAGACAGAAAAGTATTCAATCTTAGCTGGGCATGATGGTATGCCCCATCCTGCCAAATGATGTGGAGGTTATTGGGAAGATCACAGGGCCAGCCCAGACAGGCAGAAAAATACCTGAGACTTCCTCTCTACAGAGGGACACTGGATGCAGTCAGGAAGAATGTCAGGAAGCCGAGAGGCAGATCATGCTTTTTTGAGAAGCAAGACCACATCTAAAAAATAGCGAGCAATAATTCAATGTACAAAATGCTATGTCAAAAACCAAACTTTACAACTTGGCAGGGGGAGTGTAGTCATGGAGATGGGAGGGCAGGGATGGTAGGAAAAACAAAGGAGGAGGCAACAATGCTTGGTAAGAAATGTACTCATTATCTTGCTCATGTAATTGTAACCCCTCTGTACAGTATTTTCTCAATAAAAAACTTATTAATAATAAAAAATAGCGAACAAAAACTAGGGCTGGAGGTATGGTTCAGGGGGTAAGGCACAAGCCTAGCAAGTGTTAGACCTTGAGTTCAAATTCCAGTACCACCTCTATATGCATGCAGCATGTATGTGTATATGTATGCATGTGCATGTATACGTGTATATTGGGATGCAGGCATAGGCTTTGCAGTTTGCTACTCTGGGCCAGCACTATTATTCAGGATAAATTTGTCTTTAATTCATGTTCTAATTTTATTCAAGCAAAGTCCCAGTTAGAGGGAATCTGAGGGGACTAAGGACTGATAAAAACATCACACGCATGACTATTTCTTTGCCTTTGTATTGAGTTATCTTCTCACATAATAAATTCCTCCCAATTATTTCATAATGTTAAGTAATAAGGAAATAATCTTTTAATGTATTGAGACAAGATTTCTATATAAAAATTCATTTTTTAGTAAGATTTCCTATTAGAATGGTTAAAATGCCCTAGGCTATTTTTATTTTAATTTTTTTTGGTCAGTTGTGGGGCTTGAAATTTGGGCCTAAACACTGTCCCTCAGCTCTTCAGCTCAAGGGCAACACTCTACCACTTGAGCCACTGTACCATTTCCGTTTTTTTCTGAGTGGTTTATTGGAGATAAGAGTCTCATGGACTTTCCTGCATGGGCTGGCTTTGAACTGCGATCCTCAGATCTCAGTCTTCTGAGTAATAGGATTACAGGCATGAGCCATCAATTCCTGGCTTGCCCTAGGCTATTTTTATTTAAACCAAAGAAAATCCCAGCATGTCTCCTGGAAATAAACATTAGCACTTGTGTCACAGGGGCTGTGAGACTTTATGTCACAGATCATTGCCATTGCACATGACTGCTTCTGGGAGTAGGTGTCCCTACCTCCTGACCCTCAGACCTTCTTTTACAACCTGGAGGTGGACACTAGTAGTCCATAGCATTTCTATGGGGAAATATTGAGAAGTAAGGACAACCATCATTTTTTACTTTACGTGCTTGTCTTTTGACCACATTGACAGCCATCTTAGCAGGGGGTCATCCTGCGATCCTAACTATTCAGGAGGCTGAGATCTGAAATGGTTTGAAGGCAACTCTGGGCAGAAAAGTCCAAGAGACTCATATCCAGTTATCAAGTGAAAAGCCTGAAGTGGAGGAGTGGCTTCAGTGGTAGAGCACCAGAGTTGATTAAAAATCAAGAGACAGCTCAAAGTCCTGAGTTCAAGTCTTACTACTGGCATGAATGCATGTGCATGGGCACGCATGCGTGCGTGCACACACACACACACACACACTCACACACACACACACATTCCAGGACAGCACCTTGAGCCTCCACTTGTTTTCATGACCCCTTACCTTTCCCAATGAACTCCAAGGAGAATTCCAAAACCACAATTCCTGGTATTTACTGATATTGATCTCTTATATCCCTCTCCACCATCTTCAAATCTTACACAATAGGAAATGTCACCAACATATAAAATATAAACTGCTTAGGAAACACGCTATTACTTGGGTATAGCAATATTATCATATTTCTTCCATTGCTTTGTATCATTTTCTGAGCCATTCAACAAATGCATATTCATTACATATACTAATGATACCATATAGATTTTAGAGTTATAACATTAAAAATATGAAACTGATTATGAATCATTTCACAGCTTATATTTAGAGAGAGAACAAAAGTAGGTATTTTATTTTTTTCAGAACCACATAGAAAATAATAAAAATTAATTATGAAATAGTATTATCATTTATTTCTTTAGAATATAGGAAGAAAACACTATACATTAACTGGAAAAGATTTTTTTCATAATTATCAAAGAGCTGTAAAAACCACTCTAATTTCATTAAAGTTAAAAATATAATCTCTATTCTTTATGGCTTTTGGCTCAAAGTTGTGTTTAGATGATTTCAGCTGTAAAATTTTAAATTCTTATCATTTCCTCTCTTTCTCTTCAGAATGTATTTAAAAATGAATATAAGGAAACACAGAAATAGACATGAGCAAGTCTTAAAATATTTTAGACATCATTAGGGCTTCTAATAATATTTTAAAGTGTTTGCTTAAGGAATCTTCACGCCCTATATTTATCCAAATTATCCTGACTTGTTTGCTACTGTAAAATATAGAATGCTTATGAAAACATTTAAGAGTTCTCTTTAAGAACAGCAGTATAACATCCATAGTTGATGACTCTCAAAGTTCATATAGTGCTTTGACAGGGCGTCGGGAGAAAATACATAAAAGAGACTATGGGTTGTGAATTTTAGAACACACCATGATTTAAAATGTGAGAGACATACATTTATTTATTTGTTTGTTTGTTTATTTATTATTTTTGTCTACTGTGGGGCTTGAACTCTGGGCTTGGGCGCAGTCCCTGTGCTCTTCAACTCAAAGCAAGTGCTCTATGGCTTGAGCCACAGCGCCACTTCCGGTTTTCTAGTGGTTTTATTGGAGATAGGAGTCTCACAGACTCCTGCCCGGGCTGGCTTTGAACTGTGATCCTCAGATCTCAGTCTCCTGAGTAGCTAGGATTACGGTGTGTGCCACCAGCACCCAGCAGACATACACTTATTGTAAGAAGAAAACAATGTTCATTATGTTAATTTGTTCATGATGACCATCTTCTCCTTCAAGGCTTGTTCTAGTGTGCATACATATATTTGGCAGTACTAGACTTGGCTAAATAATCACTCTTATCACTTCAGCTAGACCACCGGCCCTTTTAGATAGGGTCTTGCACATTTTTGCTTTGGCCAGCCTTGGATTGCTAGTCTCCTGCTTCTGCCTCCCATATACGTCGGATTAGATGTGTGAAAAGTTATGCATTGCTTAAAAGTTGAGATGGGATCTTGGCTACTTTTTTACCCATGGTAGACTTGAACTGTGATTCTTAAACTATCTGCTTCCAGAGTAGCTAGGATTACAGGCATGAACTACTGTTCTTAGCTATTGGTTAATAATGTTGTTGGATGGATGTATCCTAGATGGATAGAAGGATGACTCTGACAGTTTTTAGGGAACCTGAGTTCTAATTTTGGTATTATCATCCATGAATTAAATACTTCTTTTGGCTCATCTAAAACAAAATGGCCAACAAAATTATTTTTTATTTAGGTTCTTAAATTAACAGATGCACATATAGTATATGCAAAGTTTTGTCATACTTTTGCTTAATTTTTAAAGTGAGTTTTGATTGTTTATTCATGATAATAGGTGAATTTTTTCTCTTCTGTGGGAGATTAATTTATAGGTTATAGAAAGCATAAAAATATGGTTCTTAGGGTTTCCTTTCCCATGCTGCGAACTCGATGGAAGTCTGGCAAGTTATAGGAAAGACAAATTGAATAATGTTTGCAGAGATGAGTTTTAGAAAAGTCATGTGACTTCCAATTGAACTGTACAGTTGATCATCTATAGTTCTATGGAAAATTTAACATTGTTGTTCTTTTGAATACTATGACCACATTTTTTAACACTTTAACAAAGATCTATTTGTAGAATTTTAAGTCTCAATTTTTTTTAAAAACTGTCATACATACTTAGGAAAGAGTTCCCCCTCTGTGAATATGGAGGTGAGACTCCATTAGCTTCATTTAACAGAAACAGTCATGATGATCATAGCAGATAGACACAAACTACCACCAGGTGAATGTGACTGCGGAATCTTGCAAAGTGGAAGCAAAGCACTTTGCCTTCCATGGGAAGTCTCCTTATAAAGAACTGAGGATTCACAAGTGTCATGTAATTATTTCACTCTGGAAGCCCATTTATTTCAGACATAGACAGAGTCTAGCATTTTAGTTCTGTAACACTGATTTATTCATTGAGAATATGGTGGTATTTTGAGACACTTCTTTTGAAGATAGATTTGTGAATGTGACACTTTGTCAAAATTAGTAACATAGTGAGCTTTTGTTGTTGTTGTTGTTGTTGTTTCTGTTCAATTTAACCAATTTACTTCTTTTTAAACAAAACTGCTAAAGCCAAAGCAATCTTTTTACTAGAATGACTAGCCAGACCTGTGGTGTTGTCTAGTCTCCCATTCTCAAAGATGCAACATGGTTTTATTTATTTTTGTTTGTTTATCTTTATTTTTGTGTTCAGCATGATTTTATAGGTAGAGGCAAATCCAAGTATCCACGGATATTTCTCTAACAAGTGTTTATGGATTATGAATTTCCACTATTAGAGAGTTTGTTCCCTCAGGTTAGGCAAGTACTTTCCTTGCATGCTCTAAGATGAAGCTACATGTACATGCATATTTTATCCAATCAGAAAATATAATATTGCTTGTTCAGAAAGAAAAAAATATCTGAATGCATCATTGTCATATGCTTATAAGGAAAAGGAAAATGATGGTGATATTCTTAAATAACTAGAATGACTATCTTAATATAAATAACCAAAACTATTTAAATTCAGCAATACCGTATTCCCATCAACAAACATTGAGCAGCAGGCAGCATGGTCTATTTAAATAAAAGTTTTGTGCTCTACAAGGAATAATGAATCTTAGATGGAAGAAAACAAGCACGGTATTATAAAGTATTTATTATTTACTACATGTTATGGCCTATGCCATTTTTCTATACCATCTCATTTGGTCATCAATAGAGCCTAATGAAAAAGGATTACTAACAAGTTTGCATATGAGGTAACAAAGACATAGGAAATCTAAAGAGAATCAGCCCACATATATTAGTGAGAGAGAAAAGCCTAGAATAGTCTATGTTCTTAACCTTCCTACAATCCTATATTCATGAAGGGATGGAGTCCAGAAATAATTACTGTAAAGTTTCAGTAAAGGCAAGGGGTTAGTTAACAAAATCATTTCTGAAGCTCAGTTTAGAAATGTGTGTTTAATATACAAGTGAAGACATTCAAGGAGGTGTTACTGGGGAAGAATTGTTTTGAAGAGAGACAGAGATGTAAGATAAATATTGTTAAAGGAGGTCATATTACTAATATGACATTGGTATTTGGCCTTCCTTTGGGAACAGCTGTTCCATCTAGAAGAACAGCAGCCAACTACAGCCAGCCCAGTAGCCCGAGGAAGCCGATGGTAATGGTGGCAAGTAAAACCACAAAGTATATCACATGAAAATACTTTCTTAAGTGTTTATTTCCATTCCTGATAATTGGTGCTGAGTAATTCCTGTTGCTGAAGCAATTATCACACACATACACGCGCACACACACACACACACACTCCAAACACATAATAATTTTAAATTATGATAGATAGTTTTCCAAACTAAGAGAAATCTTAAAGGATCAGCAACAGGGAGAAAATTGACATCCAGAAAGGTTTCTATCATTCCTTGGTGACCTTGAGACCTCCATAAGCCACACATGTAAAGGTTATGGGCAAGGCTGACCCTTAGCAAGAGAGAAGTTGGATGGAATGCTTGATAAGAAATGTATGCATTATCCTGCCCATGTAACTGTAACCCCTCTGTACAGTATGTTCACAAAAAAAAAAGAAAAAAAAAAGAAAATACCTGTGTAAAGCAGCAACTCCCAAGTTGCTAGGCTCTCAGTGGGAGAACAAGAATAATTAAACAAAAAAGAATCCTACCTGCTCAAATACAAAAGTGCATATATTTACTTTAAATCTTTATTAAAAGAGAGAAAAAAAGAAATAAAACAACATTACTTTTATAAACCCATACATTTATTTGGTGATGGAATTTACACCATTGTGTATGGCCTAGAAAACTTCAAGTTAAAAATATAGTTAAATAACTACAGTAAAGAAATCTATTAGAAATTGTTTAAAAAGCAGAATGATAAGAAAAAGTTTTAGAGATGGTGAATTTGATGAAAATATATGCATGCATGTATGGAAATTTCACAATGTGAAATCCTTTTAAAGTACATAAATGAAAATAAAAAGAAATACAGTAGTCACATGGAATTGTGACCCATATATTATGCAGATTCAAACACAATCTTCCAATAAGAACACATATTTTTAAATGATTGAGTTATAAAATAATTCAGAATTGGGTATGAGAAGATAAAGAATACCCATAATTTACCATTTAGGTTTTATAAGTTAGCCTTTTGAAAATTTGCCTTGCTTTTGTTTTATATTTTTTTAATCTCATTTTTGAACCTTTTGAATATAACCTAAAGATATCCATAATACTTTATACATGAATACTTTGACATATACTTTCAAAAAAACTGTCTTGTATACCACATTATTTTCTTTAATATATTTAGCATAACTCATAAAGTATCATCTATATTCAAATTTCCATCATCTTTTCTAGACACTTTTTCTAACCACTGTTCCAATCTATTTTCACATATATATATATATATATATATATATATATATGCAATGTATATAGGTGAATATTATATGTGCACATGTATTAAAATTGGTTTTAACTGCTTAAGGACTATAAAATTTTTCTGATGAGAATATTCTCTGGCTAAGCACTGGTGGCTCACGCCTGTAATCCTAGCTACTCAGGAGGCTGAGATATGAGGATCATGGTTCAGAGCCAGCCAGGGCAGGAAAGTCCTTAAGACTCTTATTGCCAATAAACCACTAGAAAACAGGAAGTGGTTCTGTGCCTTGAACTAAAGAGCTAAGGGATTGCGCACAAGCCCAGAGTTCAAGCCCCCAAGACCGACAAAAAAAAAGAGAGTAGTTTTTGTAACCCACTTCATATTGCTTCTCACCTGGAGTACAGAAGATACAATGTTGAGCTTTTGATGGGTCTATGGTTAATAGCCTAGGTAAGGTGTTGATTATAGGATTTCTAATAAATGTACTTTTCTAATAAATATACATGCAGTTAGTAAATTATCATTAGAATTTACTTAAATGTCTTTTCAAAATAACTTCTCAACCATTAATTTCAGTATTGTAGTTGAATCTAATATTCTGAGGGTTGATATTCATTCATTCATATTTAACATTGGAAGCTGTTGTTCTTCCATAGAGACGTCTTTTTGTGCAGCTATTGGGAATAAATCATTGTGTCAGCTAAATGATACATATATATTTTTCCCTTCAGTTGCTAATCTTCAGAGAATGTTATTACCATTCAGGCATCAACTCCAGTTATAACAATTAAACAAGTGTCTCCCCCCTCACGCCTTTCTCTTTTTTGAGCATCATAATGGATTCATTTTTTCCCCAAAACTTATTCCATTGTTACAATAAATTGTGGTTATTATTCCTTTGAAAGCCACATTGTCCTGAGCTATCATCTATATCTTTTTGTTTGCTTTTATTTGTTTTTGAGAGTTTGCTTCCTATATAGCACCAAGTGTTCTGGGATCAGTGTGTTCTTTACCTGTTCCAGGAGTCACAGAGGAATCTAATTTAAAGACAGACAATTCCCTTGGATAAACTTTACAAGGGCTCAGTGAAAAAGTACACAAGTCACAAATCTCAATGCAGATAGAAAAACAGCAAATTCTAGAATCAGACCTTCAGAAACTATAAATATGGCTATTATATTCAGAAAGCAATATGTTTATAATATTTTTAGAATTAAAAGTGAATTTTGAAGGATTAAAACAACCTAAGCCCTAAAACCAACAAAACAAGGAATGAATCATTCTCAGAAATAACCAGGCAGGTTTTAAGAAGATTTTAATTTCTTGAATGTAAAATAAGAATATTTATTGAAGTTAAAGAATACATTGGAGATTGGCTCTGTAAAATCAGCTCTAGCAATGATGCCTCCTTTTTTGAATATTTTTTTAATCTTCAGTTGTACAAAGGAGTTGCCATTCATTGAAGCAGTTTATGCGTACAGTGGTCTTTATGTATATATTTTTTATTCTAAAGATACTGTACAGAAGGGTTACAGTTACATGAGTATTGCTATGGAGCATTGCTACCCCCTCCTTTGTTTTTTCCCTACCATCCCTTCCTCCCCACCTCCCCAACTCCTCCCAGCCCTCCCTCTGCCCCGAAGTTGTAAAGTTTGTTTTCAACATAGTGTCTTGTACATCTCATTGTTACAATAGGTCAGGCTGTATCCTTATTTCAATATTTTGTTGTTTCCCTTCACCTCCCCAAATTAGAAAAATGTAGATACAAGATGAAAGACACCAGAATCAAACACAGTGAAAACAATGGTTATACCATGGGGGAAGAACATACAAAAGAAACAAAAAAATCACATTGATCAATGTTACCCCTTTCAGAATCCTCACACACCCTCCCAACCCACCCATTCCCTTACTAATATTAAATTTTGGTTATGTATTGAATTTTTTCCCATTTAACAAAGTCGTTTATATGTACAACACATCTTGATCTGTGTCATCACTTTACAACTTCACTCCCTTTCTATCCACCCCCTCCCTTCTATTTCTCAGTTCTGTGGCATATACAATGCCTGTATTCTCCCCACTTCCCTCTTCATTCTTATACCCTTCTCCCTTAGGCCCATACTCCCCTGTTCTAAGTATCCATTTCTTGATATTTATTTTGTTGGGCTTTGACTTAGTCTTTTTTTGTTTTTTGTTTTTATTGTAAAAATAGTGTGCAGAGGGCTTACAGTTACATGAGTAAGGTAATGAGTACATTTGCTATTGAGCATTGCACCTCCTCTGTTTTTCCCCTACCATCCCTTCCTCCCCACATCAACCCTCCCCCAAGTTCTAAAGTTCGTTTCCTACTTAGTGTTTTGTATATCTCATTGTTACAATGGGTCAACCTGTATCCTTGTTTCAGTATTTTGTTATTTCCCTTCCCCTCCCCAAATTAGAAAAATGTATATACAAGATCATACTAAAGCTACCAGCACAAATATGTTTATCACATCATTATTTTTTTTTTTTGGGTCGAGTCGTGGGGCCTGAACTCTGGGCCTGGGAGCTGTCCCTCAGCTCTTCAGTTCAAGGCTAGCGCTCTACCACTTGAGCCACAGTGCCACTTCTGGCTTTTTTCTTTTTGCTTATGTGGTGCTGAGGAATCGAACCCAGGGCCTCTGGCTTGCAAAGCAAGCGCTCTACCACTGAGCCACCTTCCCAGCCCCTATCACATCATTATTTACAATAGCTAAATCATGGAACCAAACCAGATGCCCCTCAGTAGATGAATGGACCAAGAAAATGTGGTATATATATATGTACACAATAGAATTCTATGCATCCATCAGAAAGAATGACATTGCCCCATTTGTTAGGAAATGGAAAGAGTTGAAAAAAATTACATTAAGTGAAGTAAGCCAGGCCCAAAGAAACATAGGTCCCATGATTTCCCTTATTTGCAATAACTAGTATAAGTAGAGGACAAGCAGAAAAGGTCAAAAGCTATGTACATATGACCATATAAGATAATGTTAAGTGAAATGACTTAGTCTTTTTAAAGGATTACAAATTAGAATAGAATACTGGAAAGGCATGTAAATTTGAAAGCAATGGTTGGTTTTAAGCATACTGTTACTTTTTCATTCTTTCAATTTAAATTTCTGTGCACATGGGTTAAATTCTGCTAATAAAATAAGCCAAACACAGAAAGAAAAATATTTCATACTACCTAAAAATTTGTCAAATATAGAAATAGCAAAGAAAATAGAGGTTGTGGGGTGGGGCAGGGTAGGAAAATGAGTAGAAGATGATCAGATATTAGAAGTAGCAAAATATGTAGGGTGAACAAGACAGGATTTAATGTACAAATTAAAGTTAGTAGGAATATATTACATTCAAGAATTTTTCTGTAGTAAACTGTAACTGTTTTTGTCACAGTGGATAGGGTGGGTGTTACTAAATAAATTCATTTGTTTCTGTATCATATCCTTTTTAACTATATGTGTGTATCATATAATACCATCCTGTGTATTTTAAGCATATTCTGTATCACACACACACACACACACACACACACACAGAGTATAAGGATGGATTCAGTGGTAGGTTTGACAGTTAGGAGAACTAATAAACTAAAAAATTGGCCAAATTATCCACAATAGAGTACTAATGAGAGTTTCAGATGTAGAAGATAGAATAAGGAGATATAATACGTATTTAATCAGGCTGCTGGGTTCCAGGAGAGAGAATAAAGGCAAGATTCAAAGAGATAATGGTAAAAAAGATTTGGAAATATTAAAATCATGAATTCAGTTATTCAGAAAATCTAACAAAAGAGAACTTCCTACCTAGACACATTTCAGTGTAATTGCACAATAACAAGGAGAGACTGAAAATTCTCAAGAGAACTAGATAGAAAAATAAAGTACTTTCACAGGAACAAAATTTGATTGATAGCTCACTTCTGGATAGAAACAATAGGAGCCAAAACTTAGTGAGAGAATAGATTTTTTTTTATCTCTGGGAGACAATAACTTTTTGTTAACATAGAATTATATACTTAAATTAGTTTTTTCTAAACATGAAAAATATAAACATTACCAGGCCACAAATATTCAGAAATATTTCTTAGCCAATTAAAATTTAGTGAACACAATTTATAGTATCACTTCTGCTGTCTTATAATTAAATTTTGATTCTTCTTAAGTTCAATGTTATATCTATGGTAATCACAAAAATAATAGAAATAAATGTATAACTCATATACATAAGGGAAAGCTGGACAGGGCAGACCTGTGGGGGCAAGTGGAATGTCAGCTCAGGAGGTGCATTGGGCTGCACTTTTTACCTTGTTAGACATTTCTTGTTTTTGTGCCATTCTTGGGGTTGGAAACCAGGGCCTGAGCACTGTGCTGCTTTTTTGCTCAAGAGTAGCACTCTATCAATTGAGGTACAGCTCCACTTGTTGGTTTTTTTGTTGGTTAATTGCTGATCAAAGTCTCATGGATGTTCCTGCTCAAGCTGGTTCTGAACCAGGATCCTCAGGCTCCTGAGTAACTACGTTTTCAGGCATAGGCCATCTAGTGCTTGGCTCAGAATCTTTTATAAAGAAAGAAAATATGTAAATTATATGTATACCATATGCATATTATATATTGTTATATTATGTATTATATATGATGATGTGCTATATATTATATGCATATTATATTATATATATGCCCTAAAATTTAATATCTTTGAAAATTTTATTTTTGGCTATTATCTTGTTTATAAAACTAAGTATTAGAAAATGCTGATGGCTTATGCCTGTAATCCTAGCTACTCAGGAGCTGAGATGTGAGAATAATGGTTTGAAGCCAGCCCATACTAGAAAGTCAGTTTGTCTCTTATCTCCAACAAACTACTCAAAAAAAAAACCCCAAACAAACAACAACAACAACAAAAAAAACCAGAAGTGGCACTGTGGCTTAAGTCATAGAGTGCTAGCCTTGGGGTAAAGAAGCTCAGGGACAGTGCCCAGGCCTATAGTTCAAGCCCCAGGACCATAAACAACAACAAAGGCAATCCTAAGTATTCATTGTAGGCAATTTAGTGTCCCAAATGATATAGTTCACAATATATGTTTTAAATCACATACTCAAACAATATTCTATATTGTGTAACACCATATTATTACAATGAAGAAAGCTATTTGTAATTTCTTTACTTTGTCATTGTCAATATGTTCAAGTAATTCCATTTTGTCACTTACGTTTATAATAAAATCATTATTTTAATGTTTTAGCATATGATCTATTACCTATATTTCCATTATCTTCTTAATTACAGTCCCTTTGCCTATTTTTCTAGGTTCCTAGTTAGTTACTCATGTGTCATTCAACTTCTAAGATGCAGACAACATTAATCTCATTTCTATACATCATGGAAACTCTACTGATTTCTCTAAGATGTTTGCCACTTCTTAGACACATGTGCATATTTGATTATATTTTGAAAAGTACATTAATTTCAGATTATTTTATAAATATAACAAATATCTCAAGACTTTTGATACATGGTATTAGATTACTCCAGTGTGCAGACCTGAAACAGGGAACAATACAATTGTGATTTTTTTCTTTTGCCAACATTGGATTCTAAGGTAGACTTTTCTTTTCTTGAAGTATTTTCCAAGTAAACATATAAGCTGATTTTATTTTCTTTCCTAAATCATCTTCACTAAGAAAATAAATAGCATGAGAAAGGAAGAATGTGTGCTGGTATGTATTTTGCATGTCTAGCCTTTTTCTAAAAAGAAGAAAAAGAAAATAGCTATCAGCCTGTGTGGCTAAAAATATCCAACCTGAAAATAAAGCCTTTTTGAGAGTGGTGGTAGGACACAATGTCTGTGATTTACTTTGGAATTAGGCCCATAACTCCCATTAGTAATAATGAAAGTTAATGACATGCCTTATGGGATCAGACAATGGCCTTCAATATTGGAAACTACTTGCTGGGGTACATGCTATTCTGCACTGTCAGTGGGTGTCAGTTTGTAATTACAAATTGCACAAACACTCTGCACGGTATGTATTTTGCCAACAAGGATTAAGTTGGCATCCAGAAAAATGCTTCATTTTTAACACCCAAGAGAAAACAGCATCTCTGCCTTTTAAAGTACAGAGTTTGTAAAGCAACTAAGGACTCAAGATACATAATTTCTAGCTTTTATGTCTAATCAACAAGGATGCATTTGGATTTTTTTTAAGTTTAGGTGATCATGTGCTAATATCAGACACAAAGAATGAATTAGAATGTCATTTATTTTACACGGATATATAGCTCAATAGATTTAGTAAATAGTCTAAGGCTTTAGTGACAATGAAATACATCTTAGAAGTGGTGGTATCCATCTTAGCTTGATAAATAATTTCTTAATGATTTCTTTTTCAAATATATTTGTTAAAATGGCCAAACCTGTTGAAAAATAACTAGAGTAAAAATACACACATTTTAAGACTCCAGGCAATGAGCATCACCTAGTCTCTCCCCCCCCTCACATTTCTCCTTTCCCCTGCTCTCCTCTCCCCTCCTGTACCTTCCCTTCTCCCCCCCTGCCTTCCCTTCTCTTCCAGCTTCCTCTACAATTACTCTATGGCAAACATTTAATTCCTTTCCACTTCAAGCCTTTCTCATATTTACTTCTCACCTCTAACAATCTAATTGCTTGCACAAGGCAGTCTGAGAAAGCTATTACTTCTGTTTTCCTCCCCATACTTTTCGATTATTTCATAAACGGCAATACGTGCATGCCTGTAGTCATCTTTCTATGTGGGGATGCAGTCCATCTCTCCAGTGTCTGCTGGTAAGACCCTTCATTTCACATACCAGGTCTAGCTTTTCAGTCAGCTGTTTCTAGTACCTACCCGAGTTCTTGACACCATAGCAGCTGCTCAATAAATATTTTACAGGCTTTATAGTAAGCTGAGTAACCAAAATGAATGACTCAGAAATTTGCACGTTTGAGAAGGTTGGGATTCTATCCATTTTTCAATCTAGCTTTGTTTAAATATGACATGTGTGCCTTTGTCACATTTTCAGATGAAGTAATAACATTTTTGTTCCACCAGATGGAAGTATGAAGCTAAAAAAATTGTCGAACCTACTATACGCTTATTCTTTTGTTTATATATTTGTTACCATAAAGTTCATACTTAGAGCCAAAAATCTATTCCTTATCTAAAAGGTTCCATATGCTCACATTCACCACTAATTTAAGGTTAACTTTATATCCTACATTTTTGAAATGGTATGACATTTTGCTTTAAATTATGAAGTAAATAGTTATGACTAAAATGGTCTGAGTTATGTATATTGAATATTACCATTTAAATGTTAAGCATTTATTATTTTTTAAAAATTTATTTATTTATTTATTTTTAATTTAATTTTATTTTATTTGTGAACATACTGTACAGAGGGGTTACAATTGCATGGGCAGGACAATGCGTACATTTCTTACCAAGCATTGCAGCCTCCTCCTTTGTTTACCCTTCCCATCCCTTCCCAGCCTCCCCCCTCCCCCCCATCCCAATCCTTCTCC
>NW_012267278.1:7228409-7304524 GCF_000151885.1 Dipodomys ordii | reverse complement strand
AGAGAAAGCAGGGGTTATACTGTGGGGGAGGGATATACAAAGCAACAAAGAGATAATCTTATAAATGCGTTAGAAACTAAACACTGTTGTCAACACTGTAAAGATGAGGTATGCTTACAAAATCCAATGGTATGTGATGATAAAATTTGATTTAGGAAAAGGTTATGTTATTTAAAATAGGAATAACTGCTTTCCCCTCCTAATATACATATCTTCGTCAAATCTAAAATAAAATATTAGTTCCTGCATAATATCATATGCTCTTTATTGTTATGTTAGTACTTTTATAGCTACCCAAATTCAATTCTATTTACAATTCTATTTCTATTAATTTTTTAATACATAGTCTTAGGTTACACTTTTATATTAAATTGACAATGGTATTTAAATACTTTTAAAATTTATTGTTTAGTATTTTAGAACGAAGTCTCAGTTGAATGGCTTCAAATTCCCAGCTCTCCTATCTCATCCTCCTGAATGCTGGGATTGATAGGCATATGTCAGTACTTGTAGTTTTCAGGAAATTTTGAAGTTCTATGATTTTTTTTGTGATTCCCTTAAACATTTATTTTATTTTATTTTTATTTTGAGTGAAATTAATTTACCAGAACTGTGTGTTTGTTATTGGTAGTATTTAACATTTCATAATTCTTCCATTATTATTTGTTTTGTCTTCAAGTTGGAATCTTTTCATTCTGCTTCTAGACCTATTGGTGTTTTTTGGATATGTGCCACAAGCTCTGTGAAGTGGGGATTATGCCACAAACTCCATGGCAGTGCTTAACATGTGTGTTAGTGAATATTGTGTCTTCATTTCATTAATTCATGGATGAAAGGACAAGATGAACCGGCATTTCCTTTATGTATAGCAAAGGACCAGACTGAACATTCTCAGCTTCCACAATAGTGTATATGTAATATACATTACATTCAAGATAAATTATATAGTCTATAATTTTTGGTTCTTTAATTTCATCTTCTCTCTCTCTCTCTCTCTCTCTCTCACACACACACACACACACATATAGGTGTAAGAAAAATATAAATTAAATGTTTTAATCATAATCCTAAATAATGGTGAATTCTGGATTAAAAACTATAAAGGAAGTTGTTTTCTCTGTCAAACTATTAATATTGTTTATCAATATATAAAGAGGTTGTGGAGGTTGTGGTTTTTTTATGAAAGGTTTACTTTTTAAAAAGTATTATTTTCTTGTAAAGTTGCTGTACAGAGAGGTTACTTTTACATCAGTAAGGTAATGAGGACATTTCTTGTTGGGTATTTTTATCCCCTCCTTTGTTTTTCTCCCACCATACCTTCTCTCCCCAATATCCCTCATTAACCCCCCAAAGTTGTAATGTTCATTTCCAACATAGTATCTTGTGGATTTCATTGTTGCCATGGGTCATCTTGTGACCTTGTTTCAGCATTTTGTTATTCCCCTTCTCCTCCCCAAATTAGATAAATGTATATACAAGATGTAAAGTACCAAAATCAAATACAGTGACAACAGGTATATATCATAGGAAGAAGAACATACAAAAGAAACCAAGAAAAAGTCACATAGTACATGAAAAACAATAACAAAGAAAGACCTCTCGTGTCACTATCTTGGGGCTCATTTCGCTTAGCATCATCTAATATGGTCATATGCACATAGCTTTTGAGCTTTTCTGCTTATCTGATAAGATTATTCGAGACATATACTAATTATTGCAAATAAGGGAAACCATGGGACTTATACTAACTTGGGTCCAGCTTACTTTACTCCTGGGGATTAAACTTGGGACTTGAGCACTGTCACTGAACGTTTGTGATCAAGGCTAGAGCTCTATCTCTTGAATCACATTTCCACTTCTGGCTTTTTTTTGGTAGTTCAATTGGAGATAAGCATTTCACCAGTTTACGTTTTTGAAAAACAAGATTTCTACTTACCTTTGTATTTGGAATTTTATGAGGACCAAGTGAATCTAGCAATTCAATATTCTCAGTTAAGTGTAGGTCTACCCATTATGATGGCAAGTTAGTATGACACACATTTGCAAGCAATTTATGTTATGATAAGGCATTTAAAAAATTGCATTGCTTAGTTGAGAAGCTTTCTAGACAATTAGATTATTCTTATTCCAGAATGAATTTTATAGAAAGACGTTGACTGAACTTTAAGAAACTACTTTTTTGAATGATTATTAAATTAATCTTTTAAAATTAATTATATTTAGCTAGTTGCATTAAGGAGTTTCAGTTTGCCATGTCAGCTTATGACAAGTCTTGATCATTGTCACTCTTCCCATTATTTCCATGCATCTGTCCCAACCCACCCCATAAAATCAATCTTAATGACTTTCAATACATTTGAGAATGTTCTCTATTCCTAATGCTGCATAAACTTAAATAGGTAAACTAGATATTAGAAAAATGTGAATTTGTTTCTCTTGATGATAACTATGTCCTATATGAGTGAATAAAAGTACATCCTAAAAAAATTCTCTTAGTGAAAGAATTATTGGTTGAAAATGACTGATCTTTAAAGACTATTACTGATGTTTCCTGGTAGCTCATATTATTGGTGATAACTCCTTCCATATCTTTCAGATATTGTAGTATAATGAATCTACCTTTGGTATTCTGAGAAGAGTTTGTACTGCCAACAAGCTTCATAACTTGGTTAGGTTGACTGTCCGCAAATTGAGGTTAGCAATATCTACTTTGCAAGGTGGTAATATAGGGCATCAAAATAGTTAGGTCAGATGTACAAGTCGCTATGTTGAAAAACAACCTTTACAATTTAGGCGGGTGGGGGCTGTAGTTGAGGAGGTGGGAGGGATGGGATGGTAGATGAAAAACAAAGGAGGAGGACCCAACAATGCTCGATAAGAAATGTACTCATTACCTTGCTCATGTAACTGTAACCTCGCTGTACAGTATTTTCACGATAAAAAAACTTAATATAAAAATAGTTGGGTCAAAGTGTATATCACTGCCTCATGATACTTGATAAATGCTAGGTGTCATTAACAATATTTTACAATTCTAATGACTGTCTACTAGATTGTTGTTTCCATAGACAGTCAGTCTACACTTAAATCATGATTCCAACTCCCATACCAGCTCTTCTTGTGTGTGTGTGTGTGTGTGTGTGTGTGTGTGTGTTTGTTGTTGTTCATGTAAAGTGTCCCATTTTTTTTCTACAGCCAGCCTAGATTGTGATTTTTTTCACTTATATCTATGCATAGCAGGCTGACAGACACATGCCCCCATGTCCGGCTGTTTTTGTTGAGATGGAGGTCTCCCTCATTTTCTCAAGGCTGGCTTGGAACTATGATCTTAATCTGTTTCCAGAATAGCTGGAATTACAGGGGTGACCCCTGGGCCCACCTAGATTGTTCTTCCCTTGAAAACTGGGATTGCACCTATATGGAGATAATCATGATAGTAAGTTAGACTTTGAATATTGATGACAGATGTTTTCTCAGATTGAAGTACAATTCCCTTTGGCAATCCATACATATTTGGAAGTAAATAAAGCTCATTAAAACAGTCTTGAATAAAAGATGTATCTGGGAATGCCTTTCAGACACTTCAATCTGTATTTTGGTATTCCTTTCTCATTCTACTTTATCTTATTTAGAGTAGATTAAAAAAAAACTTTATTGAGTTCAGAAAACTTCCTTCTTTGAAAGCAATTTTCAAGACTAATAAAAGAGCCTAAGAGCCAATGCTAGTTTCATTTTGGCAGACTATGCCATTAACTAAAAATTAATATTATGCATAAAATATAAAGTAAAATCATTGCGGTAAGTAATGATTTTGTCAAATTACTTACACCAATTAACTTGCTTGTAATTACAGATTGCATAATTGCTGCACAGATCTTTCAAAGACAGCATATGTCATATTATCTAAATAGCCACACTTCATTGTGTCTAGACAAAGTTTGATGGCTTTACATTCCAATTGACAAGTGAGGCAATTACTAATCAACATGACCTATAAGTTCTGCATCTGACTTTCCCATGTGTCTTTTCTTTAAAAGCTGCAGTGTCTCTAGGAAGAACTGGATTAATCTGGTTTGAAACTTGGCTTTGCTTAGTAGCAAAGTGTGACCACTGCCATTCACCCCATTACCATCAGCACTCTAGTTCAGAGGTTCCATTCTTTCACTAAACAGTGGACAGGATATGCTAGAAAATAAGTAAATTCTTAGAGGACTTCAGGGATTTTTTTTATTGTGAAAATACTGTACAGAGGGGTTACAATTACATGGACAAGATAATGAGTACATTTCTTATCAAGCATTGTAGCCTCCTCCTTTGTTTCCCCTTCCCATCCTCCCCACCCCCACCAACCTCCCCCTCACCAAAGTTGTAAAGTTCGTTTTCAACATAACGACTTGTACATCTCATTGTTGCAATGGGTCCACCTGTATCCCGAGTTAAACGATTTGTTTTTCCCCTTCCCTTCCACAAATTACACCGACATCAAATACAGTGAAAGCAGGGGTTATACCGTGGGAGAGGGACATACAAAGCAGCAAAGTATTTTTTTTAGAAAAAGTAGCCTATCATTTTCTTTAATAAACACCATTTGTCATAACATCAAACCATCAAATCAAGCTCAGTAAAAATCTGATCTGAAAGTAGTATATATCTTTGTACACAAAATTTCATATAGCTATAACTGGTCAGTGGTTCAACAAGAGGACTTGAAATCTTCAGAGTATTTATACAATATCTCATCCATGAGATATTGAGATATATCCACGAGACCAGAGGTTTTATTTTTATTTCTGAGCTGCATTTGATATCTTCCTCTCTACTGCCCATGCTCCACACAAACTTCCTACTCTTTCTGGAACTGAAGATAACTGTTCTAGTGAAGAGTGACAGATGACAATGCGCTTTGTATCTCAGACGAAGCATCAGGGAACCAATAAGGAGTAAGAGAAGGGTAGAGCAGAATGACCTCTGGAGAGGAGCCAAAAAAGTCAATAAGAGGATAGAGGAAAGCAAGGACATTGAGGTATTATTAGAATGGAATACAAAATGTTTTAAGAAAGAAGGTAATGAGTAATGACATTAAAACCTATAAAGCAGTGAGACACATTAAGTTTAGAAAAGAGTTATGCTCTTTTAATTTTCTTATTTATTTAGATTTTTAAAATATAGAGCAATACTTCTTGACCTTGGTGACGACATTTACAAAAGAGTTAGAAGAAAAGGCAGGATCTTGTCCAAAGCAAATGGATATGCAGGAGGTGGGAATGCCTAGGTTGTAGATCAGTCTTTTCAAGATACTTAGCAGTGAGCAGGAGAGAGAAAAATGTAGGGAAGGGAAAGGCAGTGTGTCCTTCACTTACTGATTTTTGAAGGCAATTTTATGTTTATGTTACCTATCGAAAGTCATCATTCTTGGTAAGCATCCAAGCCTCAAGTGATTAACCAAAACAGCAAATCAATTATGTTATTTAGATGTGCGGTTGGTAATTAGTTTTTCTTGGAAGATTTCCAAAGAAGTTACTTTGCTCTAATTTTGACATTTTTCTTGGTACTTTGCTTTATGATGGATAAAGCATTGTTTAGTGACCTTGAAAATCTCTCACTCTGAATTTACTGCATCCATGATTTGTGGCATAAATTTTGAAGTGTTCATGCCCACTCATTCCGTGACCTAACCAAAGCTCCACATGTTTTTTATCATTCTGTTTTACAGTGAATGATTTCTTTCAGTAAGTTCTGTGCCTCCTTTTATCCCAGAATAATAATAGCAAGAAGGTACAGAAAGAGAAGTTTGACTTATCTAGAAATACTGTGTGGAAGATATCAGAAAGATTCAAACTATGGAGAGAGTTAAGAATCAGAAGATGTTTTGATATTTATTTGTAAAGTAGAGCAAAAAGCTGATGATCTCTAATACTTTGATGAATGTATTTTTCATAATATGAAATGTAAATTTTAGATGATAAAAAGTGATTTCGAATTAGGAAGAAATACATTATTAGACATTGATTTACGAAATACACACTAAAATCACAATTCTACCTTTCTTAAGTGCTGAGATTGTTTTGCATGCATTAGACAAATGAACCAAGTTAGTTCTCATTATCACTTAGTGAATTACTTCTTGTCATTGTTCTCATTTTACATATGAGGAAAATTATGCATCATGCAATTCATTTTGTGTCCACAGATGTGTGGCAAACCTGGAGTGTATACTCAGGAAGGGTGGCTTAAGCACTCATAGGCCAAACCCATGCATTTATGTCTCTAAGTTAGCATCTCTCTTCATAGATACTAGGACAAAGTTCAAATAGTGGTTCAAATATTCCATTTGAAAGATATTGGACCAATATTTGCTTTAATATTCTGAATTTTTAAAGAAAAAATCCAAAAATATTTATTCTTTCTACTGCCATATTTTTTCAAAGCAATATGTGGCTATAGAGAGCATTTATTTTATACCTGTATGATGCCAGGCATATAAAATAGCAAAATAGCTATTAAAATTGCAAACATGAATTATTTTAAAATGTTATTAAAGTAGCAAACATGAATATTCTATATATAGGAGCTTAAGGTTGAAAGTTTCAACTTTTATTCATGTAGTTGACTTATAGATATTGGATGAATAAACATTTTTGAAAGATCAGAGTTCCATGAAAGTAGAAAAGATCAATAGAACATTGGAGCTTTTTGTTTCAATTTTTTAAACAGCTGCTGATATTGATAGCTCATGATACTTAAATAACTGAGACTATTATATATTCAAAGATCTCAAATCATAACCTTATGGGCATATTTTGTGGAATTTGTGAAGTGGGCAAAGAATTAAGGGAGAGTCCAGCACCTTTTTCATTGGTTATTTTGAGTTAAATTTCTGGATTTATGCCTAGACCATCCTGGGCTGAGGTCCTTCCTGTTTAACTGGAGGATCAGGTGCGCAGCACTGTACCCAGGCACAGGTTGAGATGTCATCTCAAAAACTTTTGAATCCAGGCTGGCTTCTAACTATAATCTTATAATCTCTGCTTCCCAAGGAGCTACAGTTACAGGCATAGGCCAGTGTACTTGGGTTGTCCTATTTGTATAAAGCTCAAATAAAATAAAAAGTAATATATATATATATATATATATATATAATATTATAAAACAAAATATGAGACCTATAAAATAAAAGTAAGATACATATAAATATACATGAAAATCAAATATATAACACTCTTTTTGTAAAAAAGATGCAAGGAGAAAAGTAGAACCCCCCCCCCAAATCAGGAAATGAGGTCATGGGGAAATAAGCTGTTGATGAGAGAAAGACAATGGGGAAATTCTAGGATTTCAGCACGAGTTACTCTGATCATTTGGTTCCTCAGATGGCATAAACACTAATTATTTGGGATCCATTAAATGCTACATGGGGAATAAAGGTAAAAGACAATTGTTGATTTTTGCTGTTTGTCTTGTATAGACCTTAAGAGAAACTGGGAAAATGGAACGTTGAAGCAAGTAAGATGTGCTCATGAGTTCAACAATAGGTTTACTGAGTTTTTTAAAAAGGGCTAGCCCATCCTTCTTTAAAACTTTATATTTTAATTTTCACTGTTTTCCATACTAAAAGCATATGAGAAAATTAAATTTGACAAATATTTATGGAGTTTACTCACTACTTTCAAGAGACAGATTCATTTCTGCTGGAATATCTAGCGTGAGGAAGACAGAGGTCTGTTCTTTGGGAACTTGGAGTCTGTTAAGGCCAAGAGGAGACATGCATCTAGTGTTCTAATTAGTACACATTCTGAAAACACACCCTGCTAGGCAAATTGAAACGAACAAGTCTTAAGAGCAATCCATCTCAATATAAAAATTATTAAAGGGCAAAACATTATACAGCAAATAAATCTAGACAAAAATTTAGTTCCAAGTTTCCCTTATTAAGTCAAAAGTATCAATAACTGTGATGTGGCTTATTTCAAAGGGATATTTATTTTCATGCTAGAGACATTTGTCCTGAATGGCATTATGACTTACTGTCATTGAATATTTATTCATTTACTAGCAATCGGTTTTTTATTTATTAGGAAACCTTTCACAACTTTCACAAAGCATTGCCATTTTATATAGCTAAATATTTCATTGCTTACATAAGAAATGCAAGTAAATTTTTTGAAATGCGAATTTATCTATGGGTATACTTTTCTATCATCTTGTAAAATTTAATAATCTATATGCAGTTCCACACTGGAATGGGTATATGGATCTTTAGAGTAAATATATCTTTCAATGACGTAGGAATTATAGGAATTCAAAGCACCCAAGTCAACTCTGAGTGATTTCAAACGAAGAGAACTGCATAGTGCATCATTTTGATTTTATCAAAAAAATACCCCTATGAGAGGGTTTTAGTTTTTTTTTTCTTTATAATTTGTTTGCTTTTGTTACTGGGGACTGAACCTAGGGCCCCTTGATTCATAGCTAAGAGTTCTATGACTTCATTTCAGCCCAATCCTTTTAGTTTTGCTTTGTAGACAATCTCCCTATCTTTGATCAGGCCGCCATTAATTATTTATTTATTTTGGTCTGTTGTGGGGCTTGAACTCTGGCCCTGGGTGCTGTCCCTCAGCTCTTCAGCTCAAGGCGAGCGCTCTACCACTTTAGCCACAGTGCCACTTCCAGTTTGCTGGCGGTTAATTGGAGATAAGAGTCTCACGGACTTTCCTGCCCGAGCTGGCTTGGAACCATGATCCTCAGATCAGCCTCTTGACTAGCTAGGATTACAGGTGTGAACCACCGGCACCTGGCATCAGGCTGTCTTTAAACCAAACTTCTTCCACATCTGCTTCCAAAGTAGCTGAGAACAAAGATGTGTTCAACCATCCTTTTTTTTTTTTTTTTAAAAAAATATAACTACAAGAGTGAAGTCCAAATCACTTTTAAAAATCAAAGAACTACAAGTTAGAGTTTATAGTTGTAATTATTTCAGTTGTGAAAATCAAAACCCAAATACCATACCTACTTGCATGTGTTACCTTGACCCAAATTAAATGATAAATGATATCTAAACTACTGATGAAGCAGTTTATGCAAGAGGAGACCAAGATGGTCTTCAGGTGAGATGAGGATGGAAATTATATCAAATTTTATCATTAAAAAGAGGAAAATCAATGATTGATTTTGTTTTGGAACTAACAAAATTCATGAACAAAAGTAGAAGAGAAGACATGACTTATACTCATGGCAAGTAAATCCTGTGATTTCATGGAATTGCGTGGGAAAGAGCTTTGTCCTGGCCCTATTAGAGAAAGTTCATCAGTGCATCTTAGTGGCCTATATTGTGTTCTTAGAGTTGGGAGAGAGTTGAGGAGGAGTCAAGTTTCAAACAAAAAGATAATACAATTACTGTTATCAAAAAAAAAAAAGGTACAGTGAATGCCAGGCAGGCAACAAATGATAAGCATCTAATAGAGTAGGACTCACAAAATAGCATAAAATAATTGATCTGAAAGAGGAAATAGTCTGATTTCTTTTCATAATGTTGCAGGAAACTTTCAGGACTTTATGTGTATCTTGTTACCTAAGCTTTGGGGAAGTCGCTATGGTACCAGGTAAATATTTTTTTCAGACTGGAAATACTGATTACAGTTACCTTATCATAAAGAGAATTTTTAATGGATTTACCAGAAACACTCTTCCAGTAACAAATCATTCATTGCAATTTAATTTGACCATAAGTCTGCATCCATTTATTTATGTGGCTTAATGGAAAAAGACAGAGGTTTATATGACCCGGCTTGTTGACCTGTAACTATTGAGTTTCTGGTCTTCCTCAATTATTTAATGAATGAGATTGTTAGGAAAGATCCATAAGATTTCTTAAAATTATATAAAATATTAAAATCATGTAGCTCTGAGTGTTACAAATAAAATTAAGTTTAAAACAGAATAAGATCTCTTATGGAGAGATTTTCTTCTGGGTTTACTTAATGTTTACTTAAATTTTGTATGTACATCATCTAATTCAATATATTATGCATTTGTTCTCCACCCAAATTATAAAAGTAAAAACTTATATTATTAGAAAAATGAATATAAAATAGATTACCATCTCTATTTCTCTGGTAGGAAATTAGGAAAATGATAACAGAAAATGGTGACTTTTCAGGGTAAGTTGGGGATTGATTCAGGGAGAAATGATGCAAGGAGTGACATTCATCAAGATCCATTGTACTCAAAAATTGAAAAGCTAAAAGTAAGCCCTTTTGTACAATCATGTAAAAATAGTAAATCTAAATTTAATAACAAATAGCATGTGACTGTTCATCAAAGTCGTATGGTAAGATGACCTTGAAGGTAATATTTCTTTTCTTTTTGTAGTACTTTGCATTGACTCAGACCTACAGGATCCTGGCAAACCCTTAAGTTGAGCTAAACTTGTTCTGTTTTGAATGTTGTTTCATATGTTTTGTACTTTGTTTTTGATAAAGAGCCTCCAAGTTTGCCAAGACTTGGATTACATTAACAACATTCCTGCTTCTGCTTCTTAAGTAGCTGAGATTACACCATTTTAAGTGAAGATACTTTCATATAGTCTTGTTTCTGGTTTGTTTACATGTTGTTTACAATAATGTTTATAAAATGTAGTTAATAGTTTGAAACCAACTCTGAAAAAATGGATTTATATCATAGTTCTTGGTACTCTGCATTAATTATTGGTAATATAATAAGGCAAAACTGGAAATTACCCAAAGAATGTATTCTAAAAACTTAGTTCTGAAAGCTTCATTTCCTAAAATATTTTTTAAAACAAATTTTGTTTAATATCATCATTGGTTAAATATATGTATATAATGCATATATACCTTTATATATTGTTAAGGACATATTTTCATTTCTGAGTGACATTCTATACCATATGTATTACAAAATATGCAATGTACAAATTTTAAAAAAGAAGACCAAAGTAGACAACTGAGTTAACATTCTTAATTTTTATTATAAACATGAGGTACAGAAGGATTACAGTTATGTAAGTAAGGTAAAGGGTACATTTCCTTTTGGATAATGTCACCCCTTCCTGTCCCAGCTTTTCCCACCTATCCCCACCCACAAATTTTATAGTCATTTTCAACGTAATATCTAGTGAAGTACCACTGCTACATTGACAACTGATCTTTGAGGGAGAAACATTTTGTTGTTTTATTCCTGCTGCTGCAAACATTTCTGCTTTGATAAAATTGAGCAATGAAATATAAGGTAAGACAATTAAATATTGACCATTATTTTACAACTTGGCTTAGCATTTGGATTGCAAGCATTGGTTCTATTATAGATTTATTAGATATTTAATGTATGTATTATTAAGGTGATAACTCATGAAGATAAAAAGATTGCAAATGCAAATTGTTGGCCAGAATATTTGCCATGACTGCCGAAATCCAGTGGATGAACAATGTCCATTGAGTCGCTTACTCTGCTTGCAAAGTAAAAGATATATTTTTAGTACAGGCTTTCAAAATCATGTGAAATCTTTCACATACTATTTCACATAAGTAAAATATTTCTAGGCACCCAATTTATTCCATTTTTGTTTTTACAGTATTAGTTTTTTTCAACAAGTTAGTTTTTACACAAAACTCACAATCCTCTATGTGAGTCATAAATAGCAATTATGTTCGCCTCCATCTCAATGCAAAGAATTCTAAAGATTCACAGTATTTGAAAATTATGTTATCAAAAGGTTTACTGCTTTAACAAGCCCCCTTCATATTAAGAAAACGAATGCCAAAATCTTTTGCCTACGACTAGTATAAATAGTGGCTTTTCAGTATGTGATATTCTTATGATCTCCAACGTTTGCTTTTATTTTTAGTTAGTCTTACTAACACTGTTATATGTGATGTTTACTAATCTTATTAACACTGTTATATGTGATTGTTTTATCATGAGATATTATTTTAAGGGACTCATTTGCTATTGCAATTATATATTTTTTCTTTTGTGGTTACTGCTAAAAAGTAAAAAGGAGTTATGTTTTCTTTTTTGCATATTTTTATTGTCAAGGTGATGTACACAGGGGTTATAGTTACATAAGTAAGGTAATAAGTACATTTCTTGTTAAACTTGTTACCCCTTCCCTCATCTTTCTCCTACTTTCCCCCCCCACCCCCAAGTTTTACAGATCATTTCCAACATCTGCCTTGTGTATGTCATTGTTGTATTGGTTCCCCCTTGTCTTTTGTCTCACCATTCTGTTGTTCCCCTTCCCTTCCCTAATTAAAATTAATATATATATACATATAATACCAGCATACTAGAATCAAATAGAGTGACAATAATGGGAAGAACATACAAAAGACACAAAAATTCACATAGTACATTAAAAACAACAACAACAAAGAGAAAACCTCTTGTGTCCATGTCTTAGAGTTCATTTCACTTAGCATCATCTTATTATTGAAGCTATGAAACCAATATGCCAATCAAAGACATGTAAGAGTCAGAGCAGTGTGGCAATCCTGCCACTTATAAAAGAATGAAAGTTAAACAGGGGCTTTTCTTAAAAGAACAAGAACCTCATGTTAAATTACATCTCTAACAAAGACATGCACTATTAGATTTGTTCAAAGTAAGACTGAATTTCTTCAGTTTTTTTTTGAGATAAAGTTAAGCAGCTCTTTTGTGGGAATTCATGGAAACACTGAAATCCTGAAATGACATGTATAATTTTTGAGGACATCTTGAAATCCTCAGTTCCTGAAGAAGATGGATGATGATACAGTAATTCCTCCTTGCTTAAATAACCTGAAAGCAAACTGCCTATGTTTTACACACTGTTCATTTACATGCACATAGATAAAATAAAATATAGACTTACATTGAGTTAGAAATTTGGCTGCCTTCCCAGCAAAAGGCAAGTATATAAAAACTCAATTTCCTCCTCTGTTAAACAAGTTGGCATCTTTATCCGTGTGTGTGTGTGTGTGTGTGTGTGTGTGTGTGTGTGAGAGAGAGAGAGAGAGAGAGAGAGAGAGAGAGAGAGGGAGAGAGAGAGAGAGAGAGAGAGAGAGAGAGAGAGAGAGAGAGAGAGGGAGAGAGAGAGAGACAGAAAGACACACAGAGACAGAGAGACAAAGAAAGAGACAGAGAGACACAGAGAGAGACAGAGAGGCAGAGAGAAAGAGACAGAGACAGAGAGGGAAGGAACAACATAGAAAGAGGGAGAGAACATATGATCATTTTGGTAATTTTGATTCTGGCAATTAGCAAGAGTAATGCTGTGTTCTTAGATACACTTCTTTGATGAACCAAATTGGGAAAATTTACGGGTTACTGTAAAAACAATAGTTTATCACCTTAGTGGCGCTGTAGCTCAAGTGGTAGAGTGCTAGTTTTGAGCTGAGGAGCTGAGGGACAGTGCTCAGGCCCAGAGTTCAAGCCTCACGACCCTCAAAAAAATAGCTTATCACCTATTTTTTTCCTGAAATTCATTTCTGCCCTTGCCTATTTTTATCAAATATATTGAGTGCTTAATCAATGAGCTGAAGACTAGACTCCATGAGAAAGGAGGTCGGCTGTTACTAAGACCATTAATTTGTACTTCATGCAAAGAGATCATTATTAGTAGCCAATCTAGTAATCTCATGTTTATCTGCTTTAGAAGAATGATAATGTTTGAACTCACTTATTTTTTTCATCTTTGATGAAATATTGTTAAATGTGGTATTTACCATGTATGAGAAAGCCAATATTCCGGTAAAGTTTCCAACTCTGTATTGTCTTCTAAGTTATACTTCATTATGTGCTTCTATTAGGGATTAAGCAAATGGAAAACCACTCTTGACTTTTAAATCTTGACTCTAGTTATAGCAAACACATTACCTTCTAAGAGGACAGTGTGTAATAATACCTTTCAATGAAGTAGCACATGTCCACAGTTTTGACTTTATTCTTTGTTTTTCTGTTCTTTAACAATATTTCAAATTCTACTATCAATTAAATAAGCTAATGATAATCTAAGATACATGTAGGAGATTGTGAATTGTGGCATTATCAGCCATAGCATAATTGTCCTTTTTTAATTTCTTTATGATTTTCATACTTAGGAATTGATTCCCTTATGTCTTTTGCCCATCATAAAATTATCTGGACATTTTAAGCTGCTGATATTCTAACTGGAAGCTAATCTTTTTTAAACAGGAAAAATAATTTTGTATTTCTCCCAAATAGAGCTGTTATGAATGTTTTGAGCCCCCAAGTGTTTTGAGTTATTAAAACTATAAGATGAAATGTTTATTGGAATGTGTCTTGTTGCTAAGACAAATATGTTGGCAATAAAGTGAAGAGAAGAGCAATGCTGTTTGTTTAATTGTAGTTAGAGAGAAAAGTCACTGTTAATGTACCACAGCTTTAAATGGCACTTCTGTGTGTGATAAAAGCAAAAAGTACTTTCATTAGTTAAAAAGATGGAAATGGTTTTGGGTCCTACTTATATAAAAGCTCTGCTTTCACATGTATTCCATTTGAACTTGGGGCATATATAATTTCCTTTTGTTAAACATGTAATCTGTCAGCTAATCAGCAAAAATTGATTGCACATCTTTTCCGCACCGTGTGTTCTGTTATTTTCTCTGCAGAATTCAAAGATGGTAAGATGAGGTAAGTGGCTTCCTATCACAGTGAAGAGGCAAGAAATCCTCCACATAAAGCAGTTAGCAGTATTTGCTGATGAATGAAGAGGTGATAAAACTAGGGGCACCAATCAGCACTTCCTGAAATACTCCATAAAACATTATTTTGTTGAAAGGCTCTGGCCAATGTATTTGGGAAATGTGGCTCAGTACATATTTCCTATAGAGCTTGGCAGCTCCTGTCTTTCATAGTCAAGGGCCTGGTATAAGCAAGCCTATAAAATCATTTGTCCAAACAATTTTTGAAGTTTATTTGACCATGTCCTATGTGTCTCTTGTAAGAACCTACACTAGAGAGGTATTTTTTTTAACTTAGTGTCTTATTAACTAATTATTAAATCTATTAAAGCATCCCCCTTGGATGTAGGCATGCTTACTTTTAAAGACTAAATTGTTGATTTAAAAGTGTTATCTTTTGCAAGGAATTACTGAGGTCAGTGGAGATTGTTGACAACTTTTCCTCCGGCAAAGTTGTCAACTCAAGTAAAAATGCAAGATATAAGTGCTCTTTGACACTGGAAACATACTTCTAGTCATTTACCTATATTCAAAACTTCTCTTTTATAAGAACAATCTCATTAGCATGGCATAAAATATTCTTCACAATATGTCCCTTATATTTCTTTGGATGAATGGATATACACGGCATATGATACTATAATGAAGAGCACACATGCATGTTTGGAGGACAGAAGGACTGGGAAAGATTCATGAAACAGGTGGGACTTACATCATCCATAGGGTTCCAGCAGTATTTTGATTGAAGAGACTTCATTATGAACTTGAAATTTAGAAGTCTAAGGTCAGATGAACAGTTGACATATTACGGATTAAAGCTGTTGTGTGGTTGTTTTGCTTTTTTGCTGGTGGTATTATTATATATCAGGCAGATACATAAAGATTTTCTTATATTATTGTAATCCAAAACTTATCTCATTATATTAATGTGATTATTTTACTTCTCAAAAATTTAAGGTTTATTTAATCTCCCAAAATCAAACTGTTAGGGGATGTTAGAGATTGCTAATTCCATTTGGAGGTTGGAATTTAGTCAGTATCAGGAGAGTGTTTTCTAAGTCCCAGAAGATAAATGTCTTCTAAATCTTTCTGAGGGAAAATGAGGTTTCTATCCTATTGAGAGTCATGTTATCTGACAGTTATGAATGGGATAGTAAAAGGAGAAATTCTGAATCCCTGCTCATGCTTCAATTCAACCATACTTACACATGCAATACATGAGGTTCTAAATTCTGAAGTTTCCTTGATTTAAGTGGAACAGTTTTAACTGCCTATCTGGTGCTTGGTACTTTCGTTTTTCTTAAGGAATTTTATAATATCAAGCATGAAAATATATACAACTGACATTCTTTTGATGACTGACATTCTTTTCTTTTAATGTAATCAGTCAGAGTTGAAGTTAAAATCTGGTTTGTGAAAAAAATAAATCCACCTATTTATTTTTCATTACAGAACACAGGAGAAAGTGATTGGAAAACAGATTGCTTTAAATCTGTTTCTACAAAAGCCGTGGAAAAATCAAAGTTATCCTTTGTTTTCCCCCTGGGTTATTTCATTCTGAGGTATAAACTATAATGATGATCAAGTATAGAATTCTCAATTGAATGGAACTTAATAAAGTTTCTAACTTATTATATATCCCAGAGAAATAATTTTTCTTTGAAATTCTAAAGTATCTACATTTTAAAAAAACTTTTCCTGACATTTCTTAGTTAACTGTTATACTGGGACTTTTTTTTCCTGGACTATTCAGTATGCTCATTATCATTTGCTTATTCTAATACATTTTGATAGGGCTCAGTAATCAATGGAGGAATATGTACAGAGAATTGAGTAGTTATTAATAAACGGCTATTATGCATTTAATATTTCAGCAGTTGGATTGCCAGTTGAGAAGAGAACATAAAAGGTACATAGGGAATTGAGCACAATGATAATACTGGCTGTTCTTTGCTGCAAAAGCCTGCAAATCTTATTGCATATAGCAACTGGGCCAGGAACTTCTTGTTTATTTGGTAGACAGTTTTATTTGGCATGTGATTTGCAACTAATTTTTGAGAAAATTAATTGTTATGGTTAGCAATTTGAATAAGAATTTAAAAATGCAAACAAATGTGAAATGATTGCATAGATTTAGAAGAGCAAAACACTATCCCTGCTGGCATCTGCTAACTCACAGTATAATCCTAGATACTTGGGGGGTAGAATTAGGTGGATCAAGATTCTAGGCCAGACAAGACAAAAATGGCCATAAGACACTAACTTAATAGAAAAAGCTGGGAGTAGTGACTCTGGCTTGTTGTCCGTGCTATGATAGGAAGAACAAATAAGAGATTCCTGTCAAATTGTCTCAGGCTGAAAGCAAATCTCTATCCAAAATAACTGTTGCAACAAAGGCCAGGAAGTGGCTTAATCAGTGGAGTTTCTCCTTAAGAAGTACTCAAAGAAACAAACAAAACCCCCCACAATATCATTAGTATCCTCCACAATTCAATACCAGTCAATGAGAATTAACATTGCAGTCCTATAAGGCAGAGCAGTGTCTTGAGATTGCTGAGAAAATTCAATTTTGTCTCTGAGTATTGTCATGTATAATGTGTTCAAAATTACTATTTATATACACTGTGTATGTAAATATGTATACAAGTGCATACATATATATATACATTTAAAAGAAATATTTTAAAAGAAAGTTAATATGTTAAAAAAACAAATTAGTAACATTTGTCCTAGTTATTGTTTCTGTACATAATTATACAGATGGCATTTTGAAAAAAATTATACTTCCAGATGAAAATATTTATAATCATTTGCTATAATTAGTTTCTCTACAGAAATAAAAGCCTAAAAGTTATAATTTCAAAACTACAGTACCAATTCCAATTTCTAGTAAATGGTGTTTTCTTATGTAGCTGGGAAAATAAAACTATCATACACCATAAAGCTATCTAGATTTAATTGAGTTCACATGTATTTTAATAGTTGTTAACTTATTTATTTATAAATAAAACATTGACACAAATCATTAACTTTATTGGAAAATCAACATTTATAAGATTTTTTCTATATATTTCAGAGTATTATTTTAAGGAATTATTAGTTCAAGAAATTAGCCATTTAATGCATCCTTATGCAAACCGTTATTTCTGTTCCAAATATCACATTGCATTCCTTGTCAACATAAAACTGCTTTCTCTAATGACTTTATTCAAGGTTACAAAACTTACAAAAATTGAGCAGAGAAATTTTTCATTTCAAAATAAAATGAAATAGCTGGGCACCGGTGGCTCATGTTTGTGGTCCTGGTACTTAGAGGTCAAAGCCAGCTAGGACCAAAAAGACCCCTTAAGGCTCTTATGTCCAACTAACCACTCAACAAGTGGAAATAGTACAGTGGCTCAATGGTAGATCACTAGCCTTGAGCACAAAGAGCCTCAGACACAGAATCCAGGCATGGAGTTCAAGCCCCACAACTGGCAAAGAAAAAAAAGAAAGAAAAGGAGACAGAGATGAAATAAAATAAGAAAGTGCTTTTTGATTTTTTTTTTTTTCAGCTCAAGGCTAGTACTCTACCACTTGAGGCCACAGCACCACTTCTGGATTTTTGAGTGGGTTATTGGAGTTAAAAGTCTCAAAGTGGTTTTTTTTTAAAGTCATTATTATACACAGATAATCATTGTCTAGTTTCCTTAGTGATAATTTACATTTATTGTGAAATAAGTTGAGTATTCACTTTATACTCCTTTAGCCTTCTCTTTCCTGGTTTATGCTTTGTAGAGAAAAAGATTAATAAGAACCAAATAGAAAAAGCTCGGCTTTATTTTAATCCAAACATAAAAGAAGTTTAATTTTCTTAGAAATGTATTGTCTAGAATAAAAGAAGTTATTTAAAGTAAGACAGACTATTCTTACTTATTGAAACTTCAATACATATTTGGTGTACTTGTTTTCATGAATATGAAACTTTTTTAAAAGTTTTATGGAAATAGCATCATCTTAGAAATTGCATCACTGTAGATTTGTTGAGTACCTGCAATATTCATTACAGCTATCAGAAGTTTAGGGATAACAAAACACTTTGAAGAAAATCTCTAGAAATGAATTACTTAGGAAACTTTGCAATTTAAATTATAAAGTTATTTTTTTTTAGTTTCGTAAAATACATTTGTTATTTTTGACCCCAAACATTTATTTTTTTCCTTTTCTTAACTCATCTATACCTCCCCTCTTTCCTGCTTTTTTTTATTTAACTAATCACCACGAAACTTTTTGATCTCTTCTGTATTAGTCCAGAAAGGCCAGCTATGATGTATTAAATGAAAGACTAAACCCTCAGTGCCCTAGCAAACTAAAATGTGAGTGTGAACTCACATATGGCTGTTGTGTATTAAAATAGGCTGTTAGGGCCTGCTGTTCTTAATGCAGTATCTGTATTTCTCTTTGCTTCCATCTGAAACAGTTTTTGTAGAACTTCTTTCTGGAAGGAATATTTGCCCACATATCCTGGAAAGGCAACACTGGTGGGCATTAGCATTTTCTACCAAACCTTCTGAAAAAAATGTATTTTTTTCTCCATCTTTCTTCTGTTTGATCTCTCTGGTATCACTCTCTTCCATAGCCTTTATTATAATGGATTATTTAGCTGTTCCTCTTTTGACTGTAAGCTTCCGAATTTCTGGAGCTGTATCTATTCTTGTTCATTATTTTATTTATATCATATAACAAAACAGCCATATTTTGAATTATGAACTAATCTGTTTCTATAGTTTACATTTAATTAGTGTTTTAAATACATATGTTGCATCTGTATATTAGTTTCTATTAGATCTCCCGTGGTTTAATTATGATGTACACCTAATATGTGGCATGAAAATTATTTCAGAGTGGGTAAATCAACTATATAGTATATGTTATATAATGGATACTATTTAAAATATGTATTAGGAATGACTGTCTATCTAAATAGAGAAAAACTTTAACATGAGGAAGTTTGAAATGATTTTCTAGCCTTCCCTATACAATTAACCAAGTTTTAATTATTGACTTACTATGATGAAGACAATGCCAGAAATTTGTTAGGGAAAAACCCAAGGCAAATCAAGGTGAATAATCTCTGTCCTCAAACTGCTGACGTGTATTAGAGATAAGATCTGCACACAAACTACAACAGTGAATAAAGTCCTATGGAGGATAAGAATTGGGGCTGTGATTTCTAGATCAGCTATCAACAGTAAATTTAATCAAAATATACCAAGGGTTGCTTATTATGAATGAAGGAACATTTGATGTGAGCATTCAATGCTTGAGTGTATTGGAAAGGACAGCATGCCATTGAAGAAGAAAGAAATCTGGAAATATGCTCCTATGTGCACACTGAACATAAGTAGTGCTCAACAAAATCATATATATATCATTATATAGTTATTGTTATCTATCATCTATCTATATCTTATTTAAACAAGATTATGCATATGTTTTTATTCCACGAGGAATATAATTTAGTTATCTTTTATATATCCAATTACACATAAATGATAGTTTAGATTGTATCTATATTATCAATAGAATGAATATTCATAACAGAAGCAGTATTTATGATTACTTTCAAAGATTCAGAGAACTATGTGTGATACTGATTCTGGGGTTGTCATATCCTATTGCTAATGGTGGTATGCTAATTCTTAATAATGACAATGTGTTAGATCCATCTAAACTTTGAGAAGCCTAAGTCCTATTTTCAGATATGTAGGAAAATAGTGACTATGGAGAAAATACCTCTGATGCTGAAACACAGGACCCTAGTTAACAATTTCTCCCCTTTTAAAAATCTGAAACCTTTACTTTCAAATGATTATTTATTTACTTTTGGTTGTGATGGTGGCTTACTCTGTAGCCCAGACTGGCCTCAAGCACAATCCTCTTGTTTCTGTCTCCTGAATACTTAGATTCTAGCTGTGTGCCACCATGCCCAATGTCATTTGACATATAAAGGACTAATTTTGAAACTTATAGAAAAGCAAAGTTGTAATTATTTACATACTTCAAACCCTGGTTTTAATTTCCTTATTCTTTAGGATGAGTCAAGCTTACTTGTATGCTAGCACTCATTTCGTAAAATATTACAAGTGTGCATTGAATTTCAAACATTACCCAAGTGAACATCTTTAAGAAAATAATGTGCATTGTATAATTACACACAGTGGCTTCTATTCTATAAGGGTAGAATACCAAGTTGGTATATTAATCAGACTCAATTCTTTCACACTTTACTCCTTGGAGTCCGGCTGCTGTTTCAAGGAGTGCATAATGTGGTGAATAACAGGGAAGAAAACAAACATTACCTATGCTATAGAAAGTGCAGAAGTAATGTTTAGCAAGATGCATTTGAAGTTGTGGGGATTAATTAGAATGTATTAACAAGAAGCAGCTGCAGAAATGCTGTGACAAATCGATTCCTAATCTGTACCCAGGATCTGCCCAATTCCATGTAGATCACTCATTTCTTGTTATTGTCCATAGTTATCCTGGACTTCAGAAAAGAATAAAGAAAACTGCCATCAGTTCCATCATTACTAATATTTTTACAACTAATGGATTGCTTCTCTGTTTACTCAACAATTCATGATTTACTATTTATTGTATTTTAAAAAGTGATGCTCATTGACAGGATATTTAAAAAAATACAAAATTGAAAAGGAAAGTTAAGCTAGAAATTCTAGCAATGAAGGTAGATACAAAAAGCCACTCAAAATTGCTTTATTGAAGATGTTTAATCAGAAAGAAAATTAAAAAAATAAATCAGAATATTTTAACTCATTTTAAGGGACATTTGTTGGGCAATAAAAATAATGAAATCAGTTATTTTTCCATCTAGTATGAGTTCAGTATGGTAGATTTAATGATGTTGGATCTGTTGATTAGTACTGATTTTCTAGTACCAGATGTGTAGGTATAGATGGTTCATTTTTCTTCAGATAAGTAGAACTTAATAGAGGGAGCCCAGAATCAGAGTTGGCTAAGTGTGGATGTGGTATGACATTTTTTGTGGTACCTAGAGGGTGGAAAGAGTAAGATCTACTGTCATAAAGATGCTGATACATTTGTAATCCTAGCTATGCAGGAGGCTGAGGTCTGGAAGATTATAATTCAAGGTCATCCTGGACAGAAAAGTTGTCTAGATTTCATTTCCAAAGTAACTAGCAAAGACAAAGGTCCCATGGTCTCCCTTATTTGTAATAATTAGTATATGTCTAGGACAATCTTAGCAGATGAACAGAATAACTCAATAGCTCTGTACATATGACCATATAAAATGATGCTAAGTGAAATGAACTGGACATAGGAGGTTTTTCATTGTTGTTGTTGTTGTTATCAAAGTAGTATGTGATTTCTTTTTCCTTTTGTGATTTTCCCCTATGGTTTATCCCCTGTTGTCATTGCATTTGATTTTAGTACCCTGGGTATTTTCTACACATTTATCTGAACTAGGGAAGGAAATAGTGATGCAAAGGACAAAGTGGGAAACCAATGTAACAGTGATATACACAAGACAATATGTTGGAAATGAGCTGTACATCTTGGAGGGGGGTTGTGGGAAAGATGGAAAAGAAGGGAAGGGGTAACAAGTTAGACAAGAAATATAATCACTACCTTACTTATATAAACTGTAACCCCTCTGTACATCACCTTGACAATAAAATAAAAAATATGCAGGGCACCTATAGGTCACACCTGTAATCTAGCTACTTAGGAAGATGAAATCTGAGGATTGCAGTTCAAAACTAGCCCAGGCAGGAAACTCTGTGAGACTCTTATCTCCAATTAACCACCAGAAAACCGGATGTGGCTCTGTGGCTCAAAGGGTAGATCACTCATCTTGAGCTGAAGAGCTCAGGGACAATGCCCAGGCCCAGAGGACCCACAAAAACCAAAACAAAAAAAAAGAACAACAAAAAAGTCAGAGCTAGAGATGTGGCTCAAGTAGTAGAAGACCCAAGCAAGCAAGCAGAAAGCCCTTAAATCAAACCCAGTACCATGTCCAATATATCAGAGTCATTGGTTTAGAAAAGTTACACATATGTGTGAAACTTGATGTTGTAGCCATGAAAGCATTTGCTTTGGCTTATTTCATTTTTTTTTGTTTGCTTTATTTCTAAAGCTAGGTTTGGGATGAACTGATTTTTTAGAGCCCAGGGCTCACCTGCAAGGTTCTAATAGATCTTTGTCCTGAAACTTTCTAGCATTGCTGTCAATAGGTAGCAGTAGATAATGAGTCTGAGCTGAAATGTTGATTTGGGGCTTTAAATCATAATGTCAAACCATCTTCTTACTATAGTCATATCCTTTGCAGCTATTTCTTGTATCCAATGTTAGTACTGTGGGATATTCATAGCATTCTTTTGGTTAAGATATTTAGGAAAGTCAAGAAAAAGGATTTTCTAAATGATACTCTTGGAATCAAGAAAATCAGCTAGTTAAAGCCTGAGTGAGGCTGTGGCTTACCCTATGAATATTTTCATTATTGTACAAGATTGATACCTCTCATTTTGTCTTAGTAATGGTCCAGATGGAGTATGAAACAACAACAAAATAGGAGTGTATAAGAACCTCATGTACCCAAAAACTAAATTTGCATTATTTATCTTGTCTTTTGCTTTACATTTCAAAATTCTTTAGGGTCATCTCTGGTGTCTACAGATGCTGAAAAAACTCAAAATATAGTTCATGTAATTCAATTTATGTGTTGCCTGTTTTTGGTTTGGTTGGTTTTTTTTTAATCTTCTTCAAAGAAGAGCACCATGAACAAATAACTGTGTGGAGTTTTGCTTGACATTTAGAGAAATGATGACTAAACAAATGTATTACCACCCAATAATTCCATTATAGTCTCCAAGGATCACCACTCATTAATTGCTTTTCTAATTGCTTTATGAGAAATTGCTATTTGATAGGTTTTTCTTCTTCTTTCTTTCTCTTGTCATTGACAGTTGCTAATTTACTTACTAGATAATTTAGGCTAGGTTATATAATTTATTTGAACATTTACAAATAATTTCAACATTCTGAATTCCAAATTGCCCTTGTGATAGATCATTCTCTGCTGATCTATTTTTAACACTCATTAATACAACCATTTATTCAACAAATAATTTTGGAATATTTGTAATGCACAAGTCATTGATCCACCTACTTTAGAATCTATAAAAAAGAGTTGTTGTTTTAAAGGAGCTTATATTGTATTAGGGAAAGAAGAAATAATTAGAATTCAAGGTCGAAAGAAAGTAATGAATGCAGTGGATTGAGCAAAGACCTTTGGGAATTCAGAAGAATAAAGATCATTTCTGATTGGTGGTTTTGAAAATGTTTCAGTGGAGCCAATTTTCATTAGAAGTATACTAAAGGTAAAATGCCATTCACTTTTATTTAAAATAGGTTAAAATATTTCCTTTTGATTACCCATCAAGTACAGATTGGTTTAGTTAAAAAAGATGCACTTGTAAAACTAAAATTCCAAATAGGTACTTTGCTTTTCAAAATGGATAGATGGTAATGGGTTCACTGTCCTGGTATCTTCAATATTGGTGAATATTGATTTTTTTCTTTGTTGCTGGTATTGGGACTTGAACTCAGGCCCTGGGTGCTTTTTATAAGCTTTTTCACTCAAGGTTGGCACTGTACTACTTGAGCTACAACTGACGTGCCTGGCTTTTTCCTGGTTAATTGGAGATAAGAGTCTACAGCTATATATTTGTATACACATATTTATGTAAATATCTCTGTATACATATATATGTACATGTGAATGATCTAAATGTGTACATATGAATAAATATGCATAGGAGTTCTAAAAGATTTTCAATGGGAAGAGGTAAAGGAGAGTATGGATTGCTGCAAAAGAATCAAGTCAAAGTTTTAAGAATATAGTTCTCGGTGACAAATAGAGAAAACACTGAATAATAAAGAGAAGGCTTTTTTTACCCATCTTTGTGTCTTTAGCGTTTAACACATAGTTCTAAATGTTTACATAGAACGCCAGGGAAGTTGAGCGAGTGTTTGAAGAAAAGAAGGAAAAGGTGGTTTAGGAAATTTATATGAAGATAAAATGAACAGAGGTACAGCTCATCACAGACTATTCCATGAAACTGTCCAAGTAGCTATATTTTCATCCTTTTATTTTAGCATGCTGGCCATCGGCAACTTCTTTGAAATGGACACTACTTTGAAACCAGTTTATAGAGAGCTCCAAATGAGATGATAAGCCAAGTGCTGATATCTCACACCTATAATCCTAGCTACCAGGAGGCTGAGATCTGAGGATCATGGTTTCAAGCTAGCCTAGGCAGGAAAGTCTATGAAACTCTTATCTCCAATAAACTATTTAGAAAAAGCCAAAAGTGGTACTGTGGCTCAAGTGGTAGAGCACTAGCTTTAATCATAAAGAGGCCCAGGGACAGTGCTCAGGCCTTGATTCCAAGTGCAGGACCAGCATATGAGAGAGAGAGATAGACAGAGAGAGAGAGAGAGAGAGAGAGAGAGAGAGAGAGGCAGACAGACAGAGAGACAGACAGAGAGACAGAGACAGAGAGACAGAGACAGAGATACAGAGGCAGAGACAGAGATACAGAGACACACAAAGACAGAGACAGAGACACACACAGAGACAGAGATACAGAGACAGAGAGACAGAGAAAGAGACAGACACAGACAGAGAAAAAACAGAGAGAGAGAGAGAGAGAGAGAGGGAGAGAGAGGGAGAGGATAAGTTCTTTGACTTAAGTCTTTTATGCAGAGAAAAACTCAATTTATTCCCAGTGAACAAGTGTCCATTTGGAAATGATCCTTTATATGATCTAAGTTTATCTGACTATATAACATTAGAATACTGCTACAAAAACATAACACAAGCATCCAAAGATTTAGGTATTGATACCTATAGATATTAATGTTTCATGGTGAGCAAAAAGAAGCATTTAGGTAAATTATATTAAAGGACATAGAGACAGTAATTGGAAATCAACTAATTCTTGGAGAATAGAGAAGAGGCATGAGTGGGGTTAAGGAGAAAGAATGATAATTTCCATACTTTGTTTTGGTCTTTGTCTGGAATGCATTCTATGAACTCTTCAAGATATCATAGTGTATATGGAAGAATGCTCAGTTTTTCAGAGATGGCAGAACTGTTTGGAACATTTGAATGGACTCAAATAGCAGAGATGTCATGTGCGCTGCCACATTCTGCATGCTCATCATACTGCTAAGTCTTTCATGCTCTAAGACTTCTCAACTGCATTTTAGTTTTGACTGTGAGGGCCTAACCCTACAAGTTCAGTGATTTTACTACAGCTGCTGATCCAGTTTCAGTGTGAAGGAACTTAAACACCAGCCCTTAGCATTAGTAACAATCTATGACTTCCCAGTTCTTGCTGGATTTTATAATAATATTTCTATTTACTTACAGATACCATAGTTTAAAGACCTGATTATTTAATATCACTGCATTCTGCTTTTATGACTTCTTTCCTCATGGATATTAAAAGAAACGTTTCCAGAACAACAAAAAATAGTCCGTACAAAAATGCCTCTTAGCGTCACCTGTTACCATGGGCGCGGAGGACCAAGCTCGAGCTTGCAATAAACCGGCTCTTTGTTGCTTAAAAAAAAAAGTCACATCTGGCCAAGGTAATACAAACATCACCTGCTTTTCTAAGAAAGTGATGTTATTAACATAGTGAGAACTGGAAGGTGTGATATAAAACACATTTTAATTTATTCATATGATACTTTATGAAATCTAGAAATATTTCTAGTTTTGGAGAAAAAAATCTTCAAAAAATTCTCATTTTGTTTATCCCAATGTTTCTGATTGGCTTTACATTTATTTGGCATTGTGTTAAGGAGTACTATTGTATGTTTTCAATTTTTGCTTCTGCTATGGACAGATATCATCCTGTGTGTGATATTTAAATTGTTGAGAAAGAAAATAACACTTTAAATAGGTTGCTTCGAGTTTACTACTTTGTTTTCTTCCCACTAAACTTTAAACCAACGTACTAATCCTGAATGGATTCTGAATTTGGTCATGGTTCTGAAATTATCCCCAAAATGTATATTGACGGACATTTCTGTTTGTGTTTTATAGGTCTTATTTTCATTAAGATGTATTTTCAATACAACTTGAAAGGTCTTGTGGATATTGACACTAATAGAGCACTTGATATGTAATAATTCACTTATTACTTTTAGTTATATTAGGGAAAGTATTTTTATAAAAATTGGAGAAAGAATAATTCTTTTGAAGCTTACTGTGATACAAACCCTGAAAAAATGTAGTATATCTCTGAGTTATTAAGTCAATTATTCACATTTCATTAAGAACAAAATAGGAAGGGCTAGGTCAAAGTAAGTTGAAGATGTTAAAGTGATGACACTGATTAAGATTAATTGTCTACACGAACTGCTTTGTTAAATAGCAAAAATTTCCAATACCTAAAATTAACATAAATAAGAGAAGGTGTGTGTTGGGAGGGTTGGTGAGAATGTTGAAAGGCATGACATTGATCAATAAACACTATATTCATAAACTGCTTTGGTGAACGGCAACTGCTTTGTACAACTACTTAAAGATAAATATTTTAAAAAGAAAAGATGAAAAACAATAATATATTTTACTTAAACTCTTAATACCTAAACTATCATTACAAGATATAAATAATAAATTCTGTTAAAATTATTAATGTACTATTTCGTTTCTTTCTTATGTGTTTAAATTGTAATGACTATATTACAATTAAAGCATATCTTTCAAAGGTTCAAAAAAAAACAAGAACAAAACAAAACTTATCAATTGAAACGTCCACAAATTCTCAGTATTTTTTCCTGACGAAGAGTAAAAGACTACCATCATAGTGAATTTTCAGGGTTTTTGATTTTTCTTTCCTTTCTTTTCTTACTAGACACCAGAACATTTATAAGCCATGTACTTGAACAGCAAAGCCATTTGCCATTTGGTGGAATTGGCTGACATTTCATTTTTTTCTGGGCAGATTGCAGATTAGTTTGACATTATTTTACTGGGCTCTGAGCTACATCATTAACATATTGCTTATGAGAAAAAGCAAAGTAGTTTCATTTCGTGGCATAATACCCCACATTTTCTCCAAGTAGTAAAAAGTATGATATCTCTGAAAATAACTAGGTATTGCTTCAGTCTTGTAAAAAAATAAAAAGGCAGAATTCTATTAATGTAACAAAATGTATCACTAAAATGATGTGTCAGAGGGGAAGGAAAACCGCCATAAAGGCATGATGTGTTTACTGTTGATATCTCTAAATCTTGGCTAGAAATGAGAAACATTCATGAAATATTGGACTAAAGCTGAGATTACATCAGTACGGTAGCAATATCATACTTGTCATCTAACAGAATATAACTGCTTGGTTGTACCACATGAAAATGAAAATTCACTTTTTGATCTAAGACATAATTCCTTTCCTGTCTATACCCTATGACTTCTTGTTTCAATGTAAAGAAAATATGAGTCAGACAAAATCCAGTATCCCAAGATGGCTTTGTTTGGGAAGCCAGGGGAATTAGAAGTGGCTGGTGTATTTTTTAATTAAAGTGATCAAATAATTACTAACACCTCTTATTACAGTTTTTAGTGTATTTTCTCACATTCCATTTTTCTTTCATAAATGAAATCCTAGTGCATAAACAAGGCCATGTTGTACAATTGTTGGTTTCTCTTCTATTTCAAAAGTAGTGGTAGTGTTATAATTGTATTCTTATGTATGAGTTATATGGAACAATTCACAGTGTTTTTATCTCTCTCTCTTTTCTTTCATTTTGCTGACATATTTTATGAAGACAGAACATCTTCATGTTGGAAAATTCTGTTTTTAACGGCAGTAAGCACCTAAATGAAGTATTGTGACAATGTTTTGGTCACACACTCTTTTGTGTTTAAGTAAAACATTAAACCAATTAGCAAGCCATGCTTCAGAGTTAAAAAATATATATCCTGCTAACAGATTCTAAAACATGTTTTCATTTTGTTAACATTCATGGACTTGATTCTTCCTAGTTACATGGCGACAGATAGAAAATCTTGAGGGGTAAACTCTAATATCATGATCATATGATATTATTATACTAATTGCCTATTATTAATATAATTTTATCTTTGTTTCATTGGCATTTTGTATAGTAATGGAGATTCTTTCTTTTGTGTGAACTTACTTATAACCCCACTATGTTTTTATAATAAAAGTCCTCAGGAATGATATACATTTCCTAAACATACACTATTCATGTTGTGTATCAGGGATTCCCTGTTTCTAGATAAAATGTTATTAAACTACCAACAAATGTATTCAATTTTCAAGAATGATCTCCGATATATCAGGCATATCTTCTTTTTTTGTTCTTACATACCTATTTTCTTCTAATTCAGCCTATATGTTAGATTTTATCTGAATAAAATCTGTATATTCTGTTTTATTTTGTTAGGGAAATTTAGGAGATGAGGACAAGGGTTGAAGAGGAACAACCCACAGCAAATAACAAGACCTTAAAGACATTTAAAGGATTTTTATTCACCCTGTCTTATTATTATTTAGCTTGCTCTGTTCTACTTTATTTATTTTAAGGATGTCACATGAAATTTCTCCAGGTGGCAAAACTGCCTTCAGTATTTTTTATAGTTTACTATATATTTTGGGATATGATCTAATTATTATAACAACTATTGAAATTTTCCTTCATAGAATTTGACATGCCTCTATCTATGACTAATTATATTAGTTAAAAGGCTCTATTTGAAGCCAGTGTGTAAGTGTGACATTTAAGGATCATGATTCAAAGCCAGCCGGGGCAGGAAAGTTCATAGAGTCTTTTATCTCTATGCTACAGGTGGAGCTGTGGCTCAAGTGGTAGAGAGCTAGCCTTGTCCTAAACACTTGAAGGACAGTGCCCAGATCCTGAGTTCAAGCCCCAGGATTGGCACACACACACACACACACACACACACACACACACACACATTCACATACACTCACACACAAACACACACATCAACCCCCCCAGTATTTGTCCTAGTTTTAATAAATTCCACAATATTAGAATCCATATGAGCCTAACATTGTTTATTCATGAATACTATCAATATAGTTTTTATTTTCTAATGGAGTAGAAGACAAATTGTAAAGGTATAGCTTTTGAAGTGAGTGGTATTTTGTTGGTTGTTTCAAAAATGGATTAAAACTGCCCAGAGGCCTGCACTTTGAGATCCCTGGACTTACATTTTGCATTTTGTTCTGAGAGAACCAGAAACAATCTTGTAGGCCGGAGGAGTTCAAGTCCTACTAGAGCTAATCCATTACTTTCTGTGGAGTACCTTGGGCTCTCTGTTTTTGATTTCTTGTATTTGTAATTTGCAATAAATACTTTATTTTCGCTATAAACCATTACATAAATCAATTGGGATGACTTTATTTTGCCAAATGTATTAATATTCACTTCTAGTCAAGGTAGGCTTATTAATATTTTTCAAAAGCTGGTTAATTGATCCAAACTAATTAATAGTTAAATAAATTATTTTATGTACTAAAATGAATGAGAGACAGAGAGAGAAAAAGAGAAAGGCTGTGTTTAAGGAAGCAAAGAAAATATTTCAGTCATATAGGCAGAAGGGAATGATTGTGTGTTGCTTTCTTTATCTATGTTCCCCTCTCTGCTCAGACACTGCTTTGCTACAAAGAAGGCATATTTATAATAGTCTTGGCAAAGTAGAATAGTTTGAGAGGATTTTAGAATTTTCCTATGAACTTACAAGGATTATCAATGGTTTCTGCAATTTTCTGTTTACTTCAGAAAACATGACTCTAGTCAGGTGACCTGCACAGATCATCAATTATACTTTTTTGTACTTGAGGCTGCTCAACAATGCTAGAGGAAACATGTGTGTATGTGTGTGTGTGTGTGTTTGTGTGTGTGCAGAGATTTCTTAACACATGCCTATCATTCTAAGATTTTCTTTTTAAAAAATATTGTCAAGGTAATGTACAGCTAAGATTTTCTTAGGCTGTCTGAATAGTTTTGTTTTGCATAAAGCATTCTGAAATAGAATAAAGTGCAATATTCAGGTTTACACTGATGCTGCAGTAAGAGAGAGTGCTTATTACCACAGAAACAAGAACACAAGTGTAATGACAGCTTTTGTGATACAAGCAAGACTTGCTACATCGTGAGCTGGCATCTTTTCCTTACAATATGATTTTGGTTATGTTATTACTGGAAAGTATACTGTTACACTGGTATATTCGTGGGACTACAATTTGTCTCTCATGCAATGAAACTCAATTAGGTTGTTCAGAGTATAGCATAAATTAATATATTGGTAGCAAAAGACCTCCTAGGCATGCAAGTAAATTTCCTAAAAGTCAAATGTGTATTGTTGTATAATTGTATATTATTGAAAAATATGAAAACAATAGTTTCTTTTAAAGTCAATTTTCCTATAATTAAAATTGAGACAAGTACAAGTGCTTTTTAAAGAGTTAAATAGTCATAATAGAATATTTATTGATAGGTAATATATTCTTATACATAGTCACCACAATCACATATAAAGTATTTCTTTACACTCTGGGCCCATGTTTAGCAGCCAATGCTTATATTATGACTATGTGAGTTTTAATGTGTCATTGCTTGTATTTGGTCTAAATGAATCCAGAATGCCATAGTATATTTTTAAAGGTGACTGTACCTTAAGTACTTCTAGTGTACTGGCTTCATGTATTTTATACAAGTACCATTCTGCATTCCTATGAATAGGTTAGAAGTATTTGTAGAACCAGAACAAACAGATTCTGAGTATATCTGTTCATTCTTTTTTTTTCCCCCTACTGAATATTTTATAAACTTTGTGTAGAGAATTCCTTATCAGCTCAGTTCCAATCAAATTCCCATGGTTCAAAATTCTGGAGGTATAACTCATTGACAACTGGTGTTGTTTGTATGCTGTGAAAGTACCACCAGAGCCACTGTTTCCCCAAAAGAAGAATATGAGCAGGTAGGAGAAGAAAAGACAGTTTCAAGGTTCATCTAGCAAGTCAATTGAAGAATATTGAGTCAATCAACAAATAATCATTACTTAGAGAAAAGAAATTGAACTGTCACTTCATGCCTTTGGTTAAATAATGATTAACAGACTCTTGAAATAAAATAAAAAGCACTTCTGAAGGGCAATTTACTCCGGTTCTCCATAGTAAATCTAACCTGTTAGCTTTATTTACTTTGCAAAATTCCTAACTATTGGCTTGCAGTGGCAATCACGCCGAAAAAGGATGAATATTTGGTGAAAACACATCTCTGATGGCCTCTTAACTGAAATTCTAGAACATTAATAAAATTTTCATGGCAATTGAAGGGAATAAATAATCTCATTACTTAAAAACTTAAAAAATTATTAAATGATGAAATGACTTTTTTTTTTTTTTTTTTGCCAGCCCTGGGGCTTGACCTCAGTTCCTAGATGCTGTTCCTGAGCTTCTTCTTTTGGTCAAGACTAGTGTGCTACCACTTGAACCAATTTTGGATTTTTCTAACTAGTTCCTTGGAGATAAGAATCTTACAGACTTTCTTGCTGGGACTGGTTTCAAACTACAGTCCTCAGATCTCAGACTCCTGGGTCACTAAGATGACAGGCTTAATCAACTAGCATGGAGGGTACATTTTTATCTCATTTTAACTAGTTTAAAAGTGAAAGTTATTTTTGAAGCTTTTGCAATAGTCATCTGGGTAGGAAAGCCAGTAATAAGGGACTATGGCTTTTTTGTCAACTGAATTTTTTGTAAGCAACCTTTTATTACTTTTGTTAGGCTGATGTCTCCTAAGTAACATTAAAATTTTCATCTTCAATTTTGCATTTGAGATGGCTGAGTCATAAAGAAAGCCAAGTCTTAAGGTCTTAAGTCATGTCTGTACAAGAAAAATAATTCTTCTAGATACAGAGGTGTTTTCATTTTTAAAACACCTGAAATTTTATTTTAGAGATCTGAATTTTTAAAAAGTGGCAGCAGTTTGATTCAGAGACAAGCAGTTAGTTCATAGTTCTTTGTGGTAACAAAATAGGATTTTAGCTTCCTGACCACTCAAGTTCTTATTAACACTAAGATTCATTAAATAATATTAAGCAGAGGAAGATGACTGTGCATCCATTGATCTTTGGCTTTTGAGGCTGTAATATTTGTCAAGAAATACTCGTTTTTGTGGCAGCTTGTCATGAAAGGCCAGTAGTTCTTGGATATTTTTTTTTACGTGATCTTTTACTATCTACTCAAGTATGGCTATTTTTCTGTGGTAGAACTTGGGGGTCTGTATAGATGCATATTGTTTTGCCTTTCCATCTTATAGGAGTTTGAATCTATTCCGAAAGTTTATTGTGGAGCATATAAGAAAAGAAAACTTGTGTCAGGTTAGCTTTAGACCTTTTTGGAAAATGACAGAGTACATTAATGTTCCTTGAAAAAAATATAAGATGAAAATTTATGAGGAAGATAATCTTAGCTATGTGCCAAGTCTTATTGACACCTAGAAACATCCAAATAAGAAACTGTCTTGTGCAGTGTGGGTTTCCCACCAATGAGTATATTAAAGGAGCAGCTGTATGAGCAACTAAATGCATATGGTCAGGATTTTCAAAAGTAGTGATGCTCTCCTGCATGGAAGAAAGTTCTTCCTATGTCAAATTATATTGAGATTTGCAACTGCAATGGATTTACTAAGCCCATCATTCCCTCGCATAGGTAGTTAGGTTTATCCATCAAGAAGTGTTTCTCACTGATTTTTGCAGCCTTAGATGGTCTTTCAAGTACTCACAAAATTGATCTACTTCAGCTAAGAAGGAAATTTACCAGTTTTCTTATTTTATTCTTTTATTTTTGTTTCTATTTTTAATACTATTTACCTTTTCCATTCTAAGCATGCATACATATGTATGCATATGTGTATATATATATATATCAGCTGGGAAAGAACCATTTGTATTTTTGTATTTAATGTAATTTTTTCTTGTGTGAGTTAACACGGAGAGAATTCTCCATTAAGAAAAAGTATCAAGCCAAGTGCTTGTGTCTCATGCCTATAATCCTAGGTACTCTGGAGGCCAAGATCTCCGGATCATGGTTTGAAGCTAGTACTGGCAGGAAAATCTGTAAGATTACTAAACTACTAAAAAAGCCTAAAGTGGAGATGTGGCTTACATGTTAGACTAAACTACTGAACTACTAAAAAAAAAAGGCCTAACGTGGAGATGTGGCTTACATGTTAGACTAAACTACTAAAAAGGCCTAAAGTGGAGATGTAGCTTAAGTGGTAAACTACAAGCCTTGAGTAAAAATAGCTCAGGACAGTGCCTAGGATCTGAGTTCAAGCCCCAGGCTGAAAAGGATTTAATTCCAGTTGTTACTTATTCTTTCTTATCCTCTTTTCTAGCAATCTTGGGGCAAATTAGTACCAATCGGAACATATGACAGTCCTCAAAATAGCCATTGATCATGTTCTAAATGTAAAATACAGACACGGTTATTAACATTGCATTTTTGGCATCATTGAATTTCATTTCATGTGGACATTAATATTTCATAGTCTAGTTAATTTTTGCTTGAACTGTAAGGTCATTTAACTATCACAGTTATTATATAATAACATAAGTATAAAATTCCAAAATACTTAGTTTTTTCTCAATTGCTACTTGTAGGTAGTCTCAGAATTGCTGACTTGTAAATGCTTTGTATAAGTATTATGTGTAAGTATACATAGTACTTGAAATTGTACAAGTTATTATACTTAATGCACATTTGCTGACAGAAAGAAATTCACTTTTTAAAGAAGATGCTACCACTTCTAAACCTTGTGCATGAAATATAATCTTCTTGCTATATTGAGCATTCTTAGCTATGTTTGTTATTGGTATGAGAACATTTGTATAGATTTTGTGCTAAAATGTAAGCAGTCCAGAGTTGCTGGGGATATTTATTCTAATGTGTCTACAATGAATATGATATATATATATACATGTATGCACCTATGCAATTTGTTTTTAAGATAGTCATTTCTAATTTCACCAACAATTTCAGCCATGTTAACTGGATTTTCAATTCTCTTATGACTCTGTCATTTTTTAACCTTGAATTTATAAGAAAAATATCTGAAAGCTCATTACAACTATGATTATGTCTACTTTTGAACTGGGTTTCATCAAAGCTTAAAAAGTATCAGATGAGATACTTGATTATTTCAGTTTCCTTAGAAACATCAGAAACAGTAAAAACACCTCATAATCCAAGAAGTTTTTGGCAAAGAATCATACAGTCCATCTGCTGTGTTCAATAATTATGGGAATACAAACAATAGCTATCATTAAAATAACTATGAATAATTATATTATGCTAATTAAGCAAAAGAATTTGCATTATCTTTATGGACTGTAAAAGTAAATAGTATTATTATGAGAAAATAAGTAAAGAGAAGGAGGAGGCAGAGAGAGAGAAAGCAAGGAAGGAAAGTGAAAGGAGCAAAAGACAGCATCCATTTAAATATCCCATGCAGGTCAGTGAGTCAATAGCTTACTAAGTAGTATCTTCCACAGCTATTGAAGGGTGTCCAATAAACTCATAAGGTAATAGTTTAAATTCATATAATTTATTTTTTGTTTGAGCCTTCAACATGTATTTATGGCACAAAATCCTGTATGTGAAAGGCTGCAGGAAAGTTTGAAGATTTTACAATGAACAAGACATTATCCTTGTCTTCAAGGAGCTTAGAGGCCACTGGAGAGACAGAAATAGACACAAATTGTTTTATCTTTCTAGCAGCCTTCCTCACTCCCATCACATTCTTTAGGTAAGATCTTTATCCTTTCATTTGTGCCAGTCCAACTCTCCCTCTTTCAAGGTAACATTCTCAGCCAACAGTCTTCCTAGCCCTTGATATTTTTATCCTCTCCTACCAACCTTTGTTTTCATTCCCTGGTGTGGCTAGAAGAGCAATGCATCCCAGGACTTACTAGGATGCATTGATTTTCACTGGAAATTGAATGCTGGAATAGAGGCCCTCAAGGATGTCAGAGTTTGTAAAGTAAGCTGTCAATTGGTAGTGTTGAGATTCAGGACTGCCAGGGATCCCATTTTTCTCTAAATTTTGTTGCTCATTTTTCATTCAATTCTGCAAGCTATAGCTGTCCTCCCCCAAAATCTGTTTTTCTTGCTTATGCTACTGAAATTGTTGTTGAAAGCCTGGTTTTATTAATGTGTCTCATATATCACTGTAGTATATCAGTACTACTTTCCCATACATAGGAAAGACAGATGTTTTAAGCCTGAGTCATCTAGTAAACCTTGCTTAAACAAAATCCCAAACTTAATATTATATTTTATTTGGATCTCATAGAATTAGAAAGAACTGTAAGAGAATTTCATTTAGTCTCTCTCAGTGTTTTTTTTTAAATCCGGGGAAACATAAACCATTGCACCAATAAGCAGAAAGTTGACCCATGTGCCAGTGTCTCAAACCTATAATCCAAGCTATACAGGAGGCTAGGTCTGAGCACTGCAGTTTGAAGCCATCCCAGGCAAGAAGGTCCATTAGACTTTTATCTCCTATTAACTACCAATAATGCAGAAGTGTCATCTGTGACTCAAGTGCTCAGGGAAAGCACTCAAGCCCTGATTCAAGCCCCAGGGCTAGCACCAAAAAAGTAAAATGGTTGATAATAGTTTTGACCAATGAGACAAATCAAATAAACCATACTGGGAGGATAATTTAGTAAGTTATACGTATTAAGAACAATATCATTATAAAATAAAAAATGACTAACAATGTTTTAACTGTTACTATCTGCCAGTTATCTTTCCATATCATTTTGTAGATATCAATGTATATGATGACATTATACAATATATATTTTGTTATAAATTTATATAAATGATGACATTATACAATATATATTTTGTTATAAATTTATATAAAATATTGAACATTGGAAATACATATTATATAATTCTTTAATCCTACTTGGAAGGAACACTAGTATGCATGTATGTATTTATGTATGTATGTATGTATGTATGTATGTATGTATGTATCTATCTATCTATCTATCTATCTATCTATCTATCTATCTATCTTCTTTGTACTAAAACTGGGCTTGAACTCAGGACCTGCAAACTGTCCCTTAGCCTTTTCACTGGAGGCTGGTCCTGTACATTTGAACCACAGTTACATTTCTGGCTTTTTTGTGGTTAATCAGAAATAAGTGTCTTATAGACTTTCTTGCATGGGCTGGCTTCAAACTGCAATCCTCAGATCTCACCCTCTTGAATAGCTAAAATTAACAACTAGGAGCTATATAAAGCCATAAACTCCTGAGCCTGGATTCAAACTGCAACTCTGCCCCTAAGTGCTATGACCTTAGATAAGAGATTCAACTTCTCTATGCCTTTGTTCCATGAGTGCAGTATGAGGATGATAGTTCTTGGACCTGAAGCATTGTTAGGAGAACAAAACCTTTTTGTTCATTAGATGTTTAAGAAGTCACTGGTATACAATGGGACATACATTCTATTAAGCACAAAATATAACCCAGACGATAAAATTATCAGTTACATAAGAGATAGCCAAAATACTGCTTTTAGCTGTGTGCACCAAACAATGCCAGGTAGCAGAAAGTGATTGAGTATGCAGAGTATAATACAGTGGAGAAAGCACTGTGCTCTCTGTGGGACACTGGTTGAGCATATGTCAAGAACCGGGGGTTGTAATTACTTAAAATAAACAGACACTGGACTTTCTTGATGGAAGTGTGTCAAAACAGCACTAACTGTATCTGATACTTTCATCTTTTTTTCAGTGTTGTAACCAATGTAGTTTTTAATCCATTTTATGTCCTTACCACTCTTTTGTCCTTTCTCCTCTTATTTTTAAAAGTGGGCTGGAGTCATGAGTCAGGTAGTAGAACTCTTATTTAGGAAATATGAGGCTTTGAGTTCAAAATCCAAATCTGCCAAATAATAATAACAACAACAATTAATAATAATCTGGCAAAGATTACCAACGGGGGAAAATAGTTGCAATGGTTTCCCACATAGTCAAAGTTTGAACTAGTAGATTATTTGTATAGGTTTTTTTGTTCTAAAGAGAATTTTAGGGCATTAATTGTCACCCACTATCATTATCATATAACACAAAGTGAGAAACATCATTGACCCTGTGAACTCTCATGACACCTTTGCTAAATTAGGACTGGGTATATTAAGGGCATGGAAACTGGACTTCAGTTATTCTAATTATTCTGGAGAAGTCAGGTGGATATGAATCATCCCTCCCCCAAACCTCAAAAGACTTGAAATGTGTGGGTCCTGGAAAACTTTCAATGCTATGGATCCTGTATAAACTGCCACTGGAATACCTGTCTATTGGCCCTTGAGTTGCCAACTTGTGTTTTATTTTGTTTTCTATTAATGTGACCTACTCTTTCCTGTCCTGTTTAATGCCATTTTACTTTCAACTTCAATTACCCTTGTTTGAGTGCCTCTCCTACACCATTTCATATACTTTTCCATATTTCAGAACAATTTATTTTTTAAATTTTTTATTGTAAAGATACTATACAGAGGGTTACAGTTACATGAGTAAGGTAATGAGTACACTTCCTATTGAGCATTGTTACCCCCTCCATTGTTTTCCCCCTACCATCCCTTCCCTCCCTACCTTCCCCGAGGTTCTTTTTTTTTAATTGTGATTAAGTGATTACATAATTTCCTGAATTTCACAGTATTGTGGAATAATGATGCTCATTTAAAGTCACAAGCTCATTCTAACTTTCCTGGAGCAAATTGTCTATCACGGTCTATAACGTATAATGGTGTACACATATACACCATATATGTAATCAGCAGCATGGGGATATTTAGTAGTGATTTGACCAGATGAGTGGAAGTTCTTTGTTTCTTAAGTCTTGTTAATTTTGGATTTAACATCCACTTAACATCCATTTGTCTCTTTGCTGTTGGCTTACCTCGCTCAACATGATTTCTTCTAGCTGCATCCATTTCCCTGCAAATGCCATTATTTTGTCATTTCTAATGGCTGCATAATATTCCATTGTGTACAGATACCACAATTTTTTGATCCATTCATCTGTGGTGGGGCATCTGGGTTGTTTCCATATCCTAGCTATTGTGCTGCAATAAACATGGAGGTGCATGTGTCCTTGTATATTGGTTCCTGTTGTTCAGGGTAGATGCCTAGATGTGGTATGACTGGGTCGTAAGGGAGGCCAATCTTTAGCTTTCTACGGACCCTCCAGACTGCTTTCCAAAGTGGTTGTATAAGTGTACATTCCCACCAGCAGTGTAATAGGGTTCCTCTTTCTCCACATCCCCTCCAGCATTTGTCGTTGGCTGATTTGTGGATGTGGGACATTCTGACTAGGGTAAGGCGGTATCTCACGGTTGTCTTTATTTGCATTTCCTTCACCACCAGGGATGATGAACATTTCCTCATGTGTTTCTTTGCCATTTTTATTTCTTCATCTGAGAAGTCCCTCTTTAGTTCCCTTGCCCATTTAGCAATTGGTTTGTTAGGTTTGGGAGCGATTAGTTTCTTGAGTTCCCTATATATACTGGATGTTAACCCCTTGTCTGATATATTGCTGGTAAATATTTTTCCCAGTTAGTTGGTTGTCTTTCTAGCTTTGTTGTGATAGATTTAGCTGTGCAGAAGCTTTTTATTTTAAGGTAGTCCCATTTGTCGAGTCTCTCTCCAATTTGTTGTGACCCTGGGACTCTGTTCAGGAAGTTCCTTCCTGTGCCTATTAGTTCAAATGTCTCTCCTACTCTGTCCTGCAGTAGTTTCAGAGATTCAGGTTTAATGTTAAGGTCTTTAATCCATTTTGAGTTGATGTTGGTGCATGGTGATAGGCTGGGGTCCACTTTTAGTTTTCTGCATGTAGCCGCCCAGTTTTCCCAGCACCAGCGGTTGAAGAGTCTGTGTTTCTTCCATTGGCTCCTTTGTCTAATATCAGCTGACTGTAGGCCTGTGGATTTATTTCTGGATCTTCTATTCTATTCCATTGGTCTTCGGGTCTGTTTTTGTGCCCGTACCATGCTGTCTTTGTTATTATAGCTCTGTAGTAGAGTTTGAAGTTCAGCATGGATATCCCTCCCATATTGTCTTTATTCCCTAGAATTGTTTTGGCTATTCTAGGTCTTTTGTTGTTCCATATGAATTTTTGGACTGTTTTCTGTATTTCAGTGATGTACGTCATTGGGATTTTAATAGGAATTGCATTGAATTTGTATATTAATTTTGGCAGTATTACCATCTTCACTATATTAAGTCTGCCTATCCAAGAGCATGGGAGGTCTTTACATTTCCTAGTGTCTTCTGCAATTACTTCTCTAACTTTTTATAGTTTTCATTAAATAGTTCTTTTACATCTTTGGTTAGGTTAATTCCTAAATATTTTATTTTTTGGGAGGTTATTGTGAATGGGGTTGCTCCGTTTATTTCCCTCTCTTCTTATACATTGTCAGTGTACAGGAAGGCATCTGATTTTTGTGGGTTGATTTTGTATCCTGCTACTTTGCCAAAGTGATTTAGGATTTCTAAGAGTTTGGGGATGGAGTTTTTGGGATTGTGAAGGTATAGTATCATGTCATCTGCAAAAAGGGATAGTTTCACTTCTTCTTTCCCTATGCGGATTCCTTGAATGTCTTTTGCTTGCCTTATTGCCCTGGCTAAGGGTTCCAGGACTGTATTGAAGAGGAGTGAAGACAGTGGGCATCCTTGCCTTGTTCCTGATTTTACTAGAATTGGTTGTAGCTTTTCACCATTAAGTATAATATTGGCTATTGGTCTGTCATAAATGGCTTTTATTGTTTTTAGAAATGTTCCTTCTATTCCTATTTTCTCCAGAGCTTTTAGCATGAATGAATGTTGAATTTTATCAAAGGCCTTTTCTGCATCTGTGGCAATAATCATGTGATTCTTGACCTTGGCTCTGTTGATGTGTTTGATTATATTTATTGACTTACATATGTTAAACCATCCCTGCATCTCTGGGATGAAGCCTACCTGGTCATAGTGTATGATTTTTTTTATGTGTTTCTGGATTCTGTTAGCTAGAATCTTGTTAAGGATCTTTGCATGTGTAGGACAATTCATTTTTGTAATTACTCTTAAATATAGTTAACTCATTTATTTGGTTGTACCATTGGGGGAATGAAAATGGGGAGAGTCTGCAAAGTTAATTAAGTTGTTCAGTCAGGTTGGGGTGAAGCTGAAATTCTGACAGTGCTCTTCTGCCTGTTACAAGTGGTCGATTTCCTCCAAACTCTTTTATTGCTTAAAAAGATTATTTTTATTTGAAAAGGCTAAAAACAGAGGAGTTGCAGTTATTGAAGCCAGGCAAAGTTACAAACTGTCTCTTGAACTGTGCTCAAAGGCTAAACTCACACACATACACAAATATTTATATGTCATACAGAACGAATTTTTCTATTCTTTTATAGAATGACAAATGCCATCATGGTTGGATCTCTACAGAAATTCCATTTTTATATGTAATATGTTATAACCTTAAGGAACACTTATTTCTTCATCTTTTTCATTCTGTTTCCCTACCTAATTTTTTTTATGTATGGAACCTTTTAAGAAACCTTTGGATATGTTCATTGTTTTATATTATGCTCATCTTCTCTTAGTCTTTTTTTTCTTTTTTATTATTGTAAAGGTGATGAATGGGGTTGGGATTACAATTACAAAAGTGAGATATAAGCATATTTCTCTTTAAACAATTGTTACCCCTCCCTCATTTTCCCCCACTTATCACTCCCAATGTCCACCTCCCACACAAGTTGTAAAGTTTATTTCCAGCATATTGTCTAGGAAGTATATTGTTGTATTAATATTTTTTAGAAATATTTAGTTATGCCATTAAGAAGATGCCTACAGAATCATCCTATTTCTTGAGTACTTCCACAAATAAACTCCTCTCTGATCTATATCCCAGATGGCATGGGCCATCTCCAATATGTCATCTCACTAACTCCCTTCTTCACAAAACAAGGGCAAGAATTTCTTTTTTGTTTTGTTGTTGCTCATTTTTGATTCATTAGTCCATAAAGGGGTACCTTGGATAATTCTATTTCTTGGCCATGGAGAATAGTGCTCAATGAACATGGTTGTGCTGATGGCTTTACTGTATCTTAGTTGGTTATCTATTGGATAAATGTCCAGGAGCGGATTGTTTTGTTTTCTGATAAACCACCATACTGCTTCCCAAAGTGGTTGAACATGTTTATATTGCTTTTTGCACACATCCATACTAGCATCTGTTATTGTTTGTATTCTCAATGATGACTATTCTAATTGGGGATGAGGTGGAATTTCAGTGTTGTTTTGATGTGCATTTCCTTTACAGCCACAGATGTTGACATTTCTTAATAGGCCTGTTGATCATTTTTACTTCTTCTTTTTGGAGGTCTCTACTTAACTCATTAGCCCATTTATTAATTGGGCTGTTGATTCTTGGAGAGCTTAAAAAAGCCCTGTAGTCTGAATATTAGGCCATTGTCTGATGTATAGCTGGTAAAAATATTCTGCCAATCTACAGGTTATCTTTTTCACTTGTTTGCTATACCTTTTGCCATGAAGAAACTTTTTAGTTGGATGCAATTCCATGTATCAATTCTTTCTACTCCTTCCTGTAACAGTTTCATGGTTTCAGGTTTTACTTTGAGATCTTTGATCCATTTTGATTTGATACAGGTGCACGGTGAAAGACAGGGTTCTGGTTTCAGTTTACTGTATATGGATGACCAATAATCCCAGCACCATTTGCTGAAGAAATTGTCTTTCTTCCAACCTATGTTTTAGTTTTCTGAAAGCCATAGCCGAATTGTCAAGTACGTCTCAGCTTGAGTAGCCCAAATGGCTTATTTTCAAGGAAAATTTCCTGGGAGTCAACTGTTTCCTGCGGTAAATTCCACATACATTTTTGCATTTTGCTTTGCATTACAGAGGCGTTTGTAGAAATATAAAACATCGTGTTCCTCAAATTTCAATAAAATGTTCCCATCCACGCTTTTGTACCTTGTTTATCTTGGGCAGATTTGTGCTTATGTTTTGGGAAGAGAATATTGCATGTTAGTCTGTTTTTATCACTGTGATAAAAAATACTTGAGGAAGATAAAAGGAGAAATGATTTATTTTGGCTGATGGTTGCAGAGATTTTAGTCTGTGGTTGGCAGACTCTATTGCTCATAGACCTGTGGCAAAGCAGAAGCATCATGGGAAAAAGGTGTGGTAGAGGAAAGTTCCTTACCACATGATAGAAAGGAATCTTCGAGAGAGGAAAGAAGGGGCTGGAGAGGAGGCATAGTACCTGGGGTGTGTCCCCTTAACCTAATTCCTTCAACACGGTCCCAACACCACCTTTCCAAAACCCACCCTCCCCCCCACCCAATAATTCATCCATATTATGAATCCGTCAATTACTTCTCCAAGCCTGTTAGTTGGCAGTCAAACTTTTTAACATTTGAGTTTTTTGGAGGGATATTTTAGATTTAAACCAGAGTGCTGCACTCTGAGAAGCACAGAACTCAAGAAAAATTAAACTTTATGTGGCAACCTACAAAACTGAATGATAGAAATCATTTCTGAAAATAAGTGGCACTGTGTAATTTTTCAACATATGAGTGATTCTATTTGTGTTGCTTCACAGACATTTGGCTTGACTTTGGTGGAAGCAAAAAATAACATGCTGTGAACTTGAGTAATAAAATCTATGTTGCACACTTTCATATCTGCAACCTTTCACTTGACAAAGGTATTGACATAGGTTAATGTAATTAATATAACCATATTACCCAATAGTGAAGGAACACACTTAGAGGGTTTTGCACAGCAGTTAAAAATCTGTTTGTATTTTATAATTAGCCTGTGTTTATAATTAGTATTGAGTATTTATTTATTTATTTATTTTTGATGGTCGTGGGCTTGGGAGCTGTCCCTGAGCTCTTCAGCTCAAGGCTAGCACTGTACCATGTGAGCCACAGTACCACTTCTGGTTTTCTGAGTGGTTAATTGGAAATAAGAGTCTCACAAATGTTCCTGCCCAGGCTGGCTTTGAACCGTAATCCTCAGATCTCAGGTAATTCTCAGGATTACAGGTGTGAGCCAAGGGCACCCAGCAGTCTTTCAATTTTTTGTCACTTTTCTTATTTCCATAGTATCTGAACTGCCATTTTTGCTCAATACATTTGTTCTGGGCAGAATCCTCGACCTTCTCATCGCTCTGTAATCAGTGTTCCTCCCAACTCTCTCTCTTGCAGTCAAATCTAATAAAATCTTATTTAGATTTTACTTAAGTCTAAATTGTATTTAGATTTATTTATGAATTTATATAACTACTCAGAATGTATTGAAATATATTATTTAAATGTGTTGCAGGCCTTTTTTATTAGGTCATATTGACTATACAGAGAATTGGGTTTCATTGTGACATTTTCCTACACACATATAATGAACATTGGTTATATTCGGGTTATTCACTTTTAGATTGTCATCTATCAAATACATGAGAAAATTTCCACTTAACTGTTTTCCACAGGCAATAATGATACTGAGCTGTGGTTACACATAATAAACATCAGGAAACAGTAAACTAGATCAAGTAACGTTAATGTTAAAATAAGAACATAAAATAGCATAGTTTTCTCAAAAGTGATTGCATAAAAAGGCAATAGAGTCTTCTATCCTGGAACAGAATCTCCTCACTTTAAACATTGCTTACTAATCACTCAAAATGATTAACCTTGAACTCTTATGGTGGTCTTTTACTTGACTATTTTACGTTCTTATCCTTAATTTGCCTTTAATTTTCTGTTAAGCTAAAGATTTGAGGATGGTCTTCTCCATATGGTAGGGGCCATTACAAAGGTGAAGTTGAAAGCAGAGATCAGAGACAAACCAACTGAAAGCATTAAACCACTTTTTTAAAATTTAATTTTATTGTCAAGGTGATGTACAGAAGGGTTACAGTTTCATATGTAAGGTAATGAATACATTTCTTGTGAAACATTCTTAACTCCTTCCTCATATTTCTCCTACTTTACCTCTCCCCCTAACTTCCTCCCCACCCCCAATTTGTAAGGTTAATTTCCAACATATTGTCTTGTGAGTATTGCTGTTGTATTGGTTCATCCTTTGCCCTTTGTCTCAGCAATTTCTTGTTCCCCTTCCCTTTCCCAAACCAGACAAATGTATATGCAAGGCCCAGGGTACAGTGCCAACAGAGGATAAACTAAAGGAAAAAAAGAAATAACTTCACATAGTGCATTAAAAACAACAGCAACAAAGTAAAACCTCTTGTTTCCATAACTTGGAGTTCATTTTGTTTAGCATCATCTTATATAGTTATACATACCTTTTGAGTTATTATGAGGCTAGCTAGGACTATCTTAGAACATATACTAATTAGTACAAGTGAGGGAAACCAAAGATCTTATGTTTCTTTGGGTCTGGCTTATTTCACTTACCATTTTTCAACAATGAGACCTTGAGGAAATTAAGTTTCTGAGAATAACAATTGTTCTTAGCATTCAGAATTTTTGTATGGATTAAATGATTAATATATCTTAAAGAATAAACAGGACAGTGGCTGACACTTTCTTAAGTATGAATAGTTATGAACATTGTTCCATAATATTATTCCACTTTCTCTTGTAATTATTCATAGTTCTAGGGTCTCATTCCTATCCTAGCTTTTCTATTTTCCTGTAACTCTTATATGTTGTTGTTGTTTTTGCTTCTTAAGCTTATGTCTATGAAATAAGGTGTTGTTATTACATTATTGTATTTCTTCTTTTTTCTTATAATTTATAAAGTTAAAGGAGAGGATGAGCTGAATATTCTAATTATCTCCTCCAAATTTCTATCACATATTAATCATTCACAGTATTAAGTGCCTTGAAAATGAGCAGTTACTTGCACTATTATCATGGTATCATTAACATCATCATTTTCTTCATCGTCATCATCATCATTATTATCATCATCATCATATCACGAGAATCACGATAAAACCTTTCCATATCTAGAATTTGTACAAAGTTAAGACCTGCCAAGAAGTAGTCTGAGCGTTTTTACAGTATTATTTAGTTTAATACTCACAGAAAGCACATGAAGTAAGCAATAGTATTATCCTGAGTTATAGATATGGAAATGTAGAGATGCAGCTGCTCATCCTACTGCATCCTTACTTTCACAATGCATCTGAGAAAGAAAAAAAAAACTGGCCTCTGACAGAAAAATCCATGTTCCCTTCTCGTCTTTGATCCTTCAGAGGAGAGTGACCTGCCATTGAGAGGATGACAAACCCAATGTTCACAATTTCTCTTATGAAAACATTGAAGATTAATTCAGGGAATATTAAGTGTGCCCAGTGCTTGAATACATGGATCATCCTGATTGGTTTTGGCAGGTAATGAATTAAAGGGAAAAGCCCATACCAGCATCCATTGTGACCTGGAATGAGAATGAGTCTCTCTGTAGGGTTTCAGATAATGCCACCTGGAAGGATCAAATGGAGGAGTCCCAGCAATGATGAATTGAAGAAAAGATGGCCTGTGGAATTGATCTCTGGTAAATGAGGCCAGCCTGGTGGGGTGAGAAGGGAAAGTTTGGCACTTCACAGACACAGATGCTTGAATGGCTTTTGCAGGTGGTTTTATGCTAGTTCATGGTGAGCTCACTGGCAGATTTTACCCTTGGTTCTTTTAGTTCAATCTGAGCTAGAGGTGACACTGCACCTCTGCTAGCTCTCTCTGTCTCTCTGTCTCTGTCTCTGTCTCTCTGTCTCTGTTTCTCTCTCTCTTTCTCAATGATCTTTCTCACCTTGTCAATATTATATGTTTATTTACTTTTTAGCTGATTTCAATGCAGATTTTTCTGATGCTTTATAATTTTGGAAAGGTGATTTTTAGATGACATTTCCTTGATTATTGTCATGAATTAGCCCTCAAAAGGCTAGGATAAGAATAGTTATTAAAATAGATATCATTTGATGCAATTTAAAATATATGCACTATTTTAAATGAAACTAATAGAACTTACACCTGCACTGCGGCCACAGTGGCAATATTTTTAAGTGTTTTGCATATACTGTTGCTTTCAATTTTTATAAAAAATCCAGTGATGTAGAAACCACACATATCCTTATTTTTATTATTATAAAAATTTAGTATTATTATATACTTTTTATTTTATTGATAAAGAAAGCAAAATATAGTGTAATTTCATAACTTGACTGAGGCTACCCAACAAAGATAGCAAAGAAGAATTTGTATCCAGGTCTCTGAGTCAAAAACTTACGCTCTTAACTGTGGCATCATCTGTTTTGTACAAACATTTCTAAGCCAGGTGCTTTACTGCACAACCTATTTTCTATAGCTATCAGGTACAAAACAAATGAAAAGCTCTTTTACCATGACTACAAAATTATAGATTGCATTTCTGTGTTCTCTGCTTTCTTTTTTACTAGCTTGAAAATAGAAAAACCTAAGTTTTTATTTTAATTAGTAACATTGAAATGCATTAAATGGAATCCATGGCAGCTGTTGTGTATTCTCACTTTGATTTGAAAACTACATTCATCGATATCCTTTTATCTTTGGAAAGAAATCTATTGTCTAGGATAGCCGCTACGGCTCTGAACCCTTTTGATAATTGTCCATGCAAGAGTGTTTTTTCTCTGCTTTTTTGGGGAAAGGAGAAAAATAACAATGGCATACTGTACTTCACAGGTGCAAAAAAATGAAATGATTTGTCCTATCATTTAGCTCCCTTAATTTACAGCTTTCTATGTTTAATTATGTCTATTGTTCATAGATTGGATATTGAGGATCCAACAAAGATGGCATTTTGCATCAGCATCGTAATGTCATTGAGTAGGTCTTACGCTGCTGGATACTGAAGTATTTTCTTCAATTGCGACAGTTTGGATATCCTCAGGGGTTCCAAGCTGTCTTCACTTATGCCAGCTGTCTGAAGGCAAAATGTAAACCTACTATTACAGTAGGGAATTAAATATTATTTGGCCCACTTTTACCTTTCTGATCAATACAACAGTGAATAGCACATGCCTGTATGTATAGTGAATGCAGATAGAAGCTGCATGTGTACCTACACTGTGGATATAGTTTTCCTTTCAGAGCATTTATGATTTGGAAAGAAAACCAGCAGACACTAGGAAGTAGAGTAACCCCGATATGTGTCTTTACCTCCCTCATTTCTATTTCCTTACCTAAATTAGGGGGTTACAGTCAATATTTTGGAAATCTTTGAGATAAAACTAGTCACATTTTTCGATATTAGCAATTTTGTTGTTCTCACCCTTAGATCTTTTCATTCAGATGAATAGAAGAATACTCTTACCTCCACATCTCACCTCAGGACTCCACAGTTTTCTCCAAGGATGGGTAACTTTAGCTAACTCACTGTGATCCCAAACTCCTTCCTACCCCTTGCTCTCTAGGACCTTATCCTGATCTTATTGTGGACTAATATTCATGATGAAATTCCAATAGATAGTAGCTTTTCACTCTTCGGACTGTTGTACAGCCAGTTTCTCATTGGCTGTTTTAAACGTGATTCTATTTGAATGTGCTTCACATGGCAATTGCAAATAGGACATTGAGGCTGTGTCCTGGCTCAAGAGGATCAAATGTGGGGCTTGTTTTTTCATCCTTTTCTAATTCTTCTTTAAGTGCATCCTAAGAATGCATCATTTAATAAAATACATCGTTTACCACTATCCATAGGGATTAGCATGGAGGAGGAAATTTTGAGAAGCAAAAGGACACTGGCATATGTATAATCTAGAAGCCTAAGATATTTGCCAGCTTATCATGAGCACTGGACCAGTTCTGCTGGTTCAGTTAATAAGTATGAAATTTTTGCCAACTCAGAGAATGTCAGTCACTGTTTTAGATCTTGGGAAAACAGAAGACATCAACTCCATCAGAACCCCTGGCATGGTAAGACTTGCAGCAGAAAGAGTTCAGCACTGCGATTGCAGCTGAATTACTTCTAGTCATGATATTTCTGTTGATTAAGATAATTATAAACCACTGCCTTACTTTTTTAAATTTTTAGACTCCCATCTAATCATCAAAAATATTACTAGGAAATAGAAAAGTATTAGGATAATAGAAAAAAATGTGATTATCTAGCAACCTCTCACTTTCAATTAGTATGGCAAACATTATACATTGGGAAGATTAACATAAAGCTTCTTCAACATCAAACATAGTGCTGACCTTAAAGTAACAAGTAATAAATACATAGCATTGGACAAATTTTAATTTGGTCTGTCAAGAGGCTTGGTTTTAGAAGGAAGTGACTGAGAATGAAAGAGGCATATGTTTTGTTGGATTGTTTCTGTTTTAGTGGCACTGGGGTTTGTACTGAGGGCTTCCTACTTGCTTGGTAGGTGATCTACTGTTGAGCCCAAACTTTATACCTGATTTTGTTAGTTATTTTTGAGATAGGGTCTCACCTCCTGCCTTCCTGGGTATAATCCACATATGTTAAGCTCTCTGTCTTAGCTAGGATAGCAGACACTTTCCTCTGTATCCTGGTCTCATTAAGAAGAGATCTCGTAAACTATTCTGCCCAGGCTGGCCCAAAACTGTGATTCTGGGGATCTCAGCCTTGGGTGTAACAAGAATTACAGGCTTCAGCCACCCATGACTGTATGTGTGGTTTTCTAAAAGTATACTGGGTAAAGGAGAAGGGAGAAAAGTTATGTAGTAGTATTTTGTAAGAGTGGAAAAAAAACTCGCAATCACACTGAATAAATCAACTCAGATATTCCTGTTAGTAGGCAGGGGAGGAAATCTGAGTTGATATATTTCAAATGTTGTGTCAGAATTATATAGAAATTCATTGTGCAGTTTCTGGTGTGGGAGAGTGGAAATAATGGGATTAGCATTCTTAGCTTTCTAGTTTGGTGAAAGTAGTCATAAATGTTAACCTTAAGGATCTCTGTTACTAGCTTTCTTTCCCTCTGCTGCTTATGGGACTCATGGACATATTTTCCTCCATTTGTCTATTTTTTTAGAGAAAGTCTTTTGGGTTTCCACCTATACCTACCTAATTTTTCAAGAACGAGCAGTCCTTTAGACTATTATCTGATGACAATTATTAGAAGTCCTTTCTTCCTCCCTTCCTTCCTTCCTTCCTTCCTTCCTTCCTTCCTTCCTTCCTTCCTTCCTTCTCTTCCTCTCTTCCTTCTCTCTCTCTCCCTCTCGCCCTCTCTCTGTCTCTCTCTCTTCATTTTGATGGTACTTATACTAGGGTTTGAATGAAGCAGCAAATGGGTAGGGGCTATAACACTTAGGCTATACCCCCTACCATTTTTGCTTTAGTTATTTTTCAGTTAAGGCCTTTGACTTTTGCCCAAGTCTGGCCATGATCTTCCTATGTCAGATATCTTGTGTAGATAGGATCAGGCACTTGATCATTGGCAAATGGAGTAAGAAGGTTGTCTCACCATTTTTTTCTCAACCTTGTATCATCAGTCTCTGCCTTCAAAGAAGAAGAGATTATAAGCATAAGCCACCATGCTTCTCAGACATTAGAGGTTCTCTAAAATTTTCTTTGTATTTTGTTTTTGCCACTACCAAGTTCTGAATTTAAGGGCTCATGCTCTTAGCTTTCCTGCTCATGTTTGGGACTCTTCAATTTGAGCCATCTTTCTCATCCCACATTTTGCTGGATAGTTGGAGATAGCATCTTACTGACAGTTCTTCCTGAGCTATCTCTGAATCATGATCCTCCAAGACTCAGCCCCTTGAGTAGCTAGGATTACAGAAACGAGCCAATGACCCTTCGCTCCATTAGAGGTTCTGATAAAGGGTTCTCCTCTTATAGTAGATTTTGTCTGTGCCTTGTCATGACATCATGTGTGGGTAGGAAATCTTAGTGTGTTCATTCAGTGTGGTTGGCCTTTTGGTTGCTTCACTGCACTCTATGAGGCATGGATCTCAGTGCAGCTGTGTCTAACCTGCTGTACATACACCTGAGAATTGAAAAAGTGATGTGCTCAACATTTTATTATAAACACATTTCTCTTGGGAATTTAAAAGCTACAAATGAAAAAAGCTTCTTTTAACACTTGAGGTTTCTGCTGACTCAAAGCAATCTTTACCTGAAGGTCAAATTACTAGAATCTCATATGTCTGTTGTACAAGAGCATGGTTTTTAATGTCCACTTATAATCATTTTGGAAATGTGTGTCTGTGTGTCTGACAGCTATCTTGGTGAATATTTCACCCTTGTTCACTCCATAGCCAAGGCCAGTTCTCTGTCAGGCACTGGGGATATGGGACATAAAATATCCTTATGGAGTTCACAGTTTGGGGAAAGAGGAAGAAAAAAAAACTGAAGGATAAAATCATAAACACTGAAGTTACACAGAGTGTTGCAGATTTCACATGCTATCAGAGATGTTCATTTCCCTTTTAATTAGTAAATGTCTGTGTTTCTATGATTCCTAAGTTTGAGAAAATATCACAGACTCATCACAGAATTAGGTCAAATGTATTAATCTAGAGGGCATGTTTTGTTTTTGTAATTGTCACAGCTCAAACATTTCATTTTGTAAGAGAATTTGTTGAAGAATTACTTTGTACTTTGCTGTAACCTCAGAATTTACAGATAGTATGCTCTCAGTGACTATCTAAGAAATGAATGAATTGTTCTTTAGGTTAGAAAAACACTATCATTATTATTTGATTGTGGAACCATGCAAAATGACTATAAAGATTTTAAAACTAATTTGGTGACTAGACAAGAGCTTTGACTTGGATAGTCTGTAAAGAACTATCAGACTGAGTTCATAATTTCCTTCCTTGTTTAAGAAAGTTAAATTTTTGTTAAAAAAGGTAGCAGGGAATTAACATATGGGATTTGGCTAAAACAATCAGATTCTGCTGACCATCAATCAAACTTTAGAAGATTAGAAGGAGCTACATGATTCTATAAGTTTAAGGAATATAGGGGCTGGGAAGATGGCTCAGTGGTAGAGCGCGTGCCTTGCATGTCTGAGGCCCTGGGTTCGATTCCTCAGCACCACATAAGCAAAAAGAAAAAAGCCGGAAGTGGTGCTGTGGCTCAAGTGGTAGAGCGCTAGCCTTGAGCTGAAGAGCTGAGGGACAGCGCCCAGGCCCAGAGTTCAGGCCCCACAACCGGACCCAAAAAAAAAAAAAAAAAAGAAAGTAAGTTTAAGGAATATGGACACAGGTTAAAGCAGGGGAACCAAAGTGAGCTTTTAATTTTGTCATGGAAACCTTGAATCTTAGTGTTCAATTCATGCTAACCTGCTTATTCTAACTTCTAAAAGAATTGTCTGTATCTGTCAGACACGGCTCCCTTAGCATTATATGGGCCACTTGGTCTTCTTCTGACCTGTTGCCAGAATTTGAACTGTTTGTGTGTATGCAAATACAGACATTGGAATTCTAAGCTAGAGGAGCTATGGCTATGACTGAATTTATTAAGAGGCAGAAAAAAAGCACGAGGCCTGAGGTGAAAGAAACATTAAGCAACACTACTTTAGGGATGCAGAGATATAGGGCTGGCAATGCCCCTGAAAGCTACCACAGATCCTCTGCACTTAGAATAGCACACATTCCACACATTCACATTGATAAGATTTTTTAATCTTATTTTAAGAAATGATTAAAGTGGGTTTTGTTCTTTGCAACCCACCCCCAAAGCCAATTAATATGCTCATGAATACCAACTTAATTGAAATTAATTGAGAGATGTCTGGATCAGAGCATTTCCACCACTGTATCCCAGAGAAAGCATCTCAAGTTCCTTCTTTCAAGTGTCCCTTCATCTTCCTGTATCTACCCCTCTGGGTAGGTGATTTGCTAGAGCTGCTCAGGTTCTCTGTATACAACACCATCATGGAAATCCCTGAGCCATGAAATTTGAATCCTCGAGTTTTGAAATTTTCTCATTGAGACTCTGTATTTGTCAGTAGGTTGTAGGACCTAGTGAGAAGGTTGTTTATTTCTTGTGTTTTCATTCTCACCTTAATGCCAGAAAAATGCCAAGTACTGGTACATTCTTGATGCATGCTTGCTGGGAAAACTATTGTAACTGAACACAAGAAAGATGTTCATTGTTATTAAGTACACTGATTTCAATATTGATTTTTTCCAATTGTAGTTATGTGATATCACTCAAAAGTGAATAATCTAAGAAAAACTTAACAATATGGTTTAACTAGATTTAATTCTTACATCAATATTAACTGCTGTTGTGTACTTGTAGTTAAAAAAATTACTGAGAAAAATTTGAATAGAACTGCAAGGGATTTTGCTCTTTGGAATCCTTTTTTTCCATTTAATAAATATTTTTTTAGGTTTCCCTCCAGGGAAACCTGGACTTTGAGATTTCTACTTTTCTGCTTCTGTTTGGGGGAATCTCTTTGCTTTTTTGCTTGGGATTAGAAACAAAAATCCCATTAGTCTTCAGAGTAAATGAATGTCTCACACAGTGAGTGGAGGTGTGCTGTGTTCCAAGCAAAGCTAGTTCACAGTTGCCCCTTTGTTAGTTACAGGATCCCTGGGGAGGACACTGGAACATATTCTTTCTTGGGACAAGCAGCACACATGTGAGTGTTCTCTTGATTTTCAGGAAACATCTGGTTCAGGAATTTTTGCCTCTCCTTTTCTTTCTTATTCTTCTTTTCCCTCCCTCCCTCCTTCCATCTCTCCCTCCCTCCCTTTTCCTTCTTTCCTTCCTACCTTCCTTCCTTCCTCTCTTCCTTCCTTCCTTCCTTCTTTCCTTCCCTGTCTTTCTTTATCTCTTTTCTTTTTGTAGGTCATGGACACTCAGGGCCTCGGAACTGTCCCCAAGCTCTTTCACTCAAGATTATTGGTCTTCCACTTTGAGCTACTTCTCCTTTTCTCAGTTTTTGAGTGAGATAATAGTCTCATGGGGACTTTCCTGCCAGGGATGGCTTTGAACTGCAATCCTTAGATCTTAGCCTCCTTGGTAGCTAGGATTTCAGGTGAGCCACCAGCACTTGACTCTCCTTTTCAATATCAAGTTTATCATATATGCATAAGAGATTTATAGATAATTCAGAATAATATCTATAATCCAGAGGGGTAGGCATTGCAAGATAAGTCAGAAAAAAGGCATATCCAGAATTAAAATTATTTTTAAAAATTTAAGTAAGGAGTTTTGAATTGGGTGCAATCTGTCCTTTAGAAAGATATTATTATTTTTATTGTTGTTGTTGTTGTTATAATTATCATTATTTTGCTTTTGGTGATTCAAGCCAGCTCCTTGGACATACTAAGATCATGCTTTATCACTAAGGTACAAAGAGCTTTTCACCGAGATTTTACTAAGCTTATTTATTTAATGCCAAATCATTATAATAGTTTGAAACATGTTGAAATACTAATTATTTTACTAAATACAACATTTTGAATTGCATTTTCATCAGTCAGTAATCTACCAACTAGCAAAAAATTGCATACATGGTCATTTTGACTGTCTTATATCAATGTATTTATTGTATTTAATACATTTATTGAAACAAACATAAACACATTATAGTTAGTGGAGGATTTGGATGAAAATTTCTTTCAGATGGAATAATAAATATTGGAGAAACTACTTATTGATACAAAAAAGAAGGCTAAAATAAATTAACTAGTAAAGAAGAAAGAGGCAAATTAGAACCTGGCTATGATTGTAGCAGTAAACACTGAATTTTTTAGGAAATTTTAGTGTTAGCAGTTCATAAATAGGCACTCTGACAAGTACAATTTTATCTACATATTATATATATATATATATATATCTTCAAATTGCAAATATTTGAATATAGCTACATAAATGGTCATTACAAGGATATAGCTCTTTGGAAAATTATATAAAACTATTTTTGCACAAAGCATGTTAATAATAAAACTATAATTTCTCATTTAATTTTTCTACATATTAGTTAGTATATTAATTATAAAGGTTTTCTTTCTTGTTTTAATTTAAATTTCATTGTAAAGGTTATATACAGAGGGGTAGGTTACAGTTACCTAAATTAGGTAATGAGTATATTTCTTTTTGATTAGTGTTGCCCCCTCCTTCATTTTCTCCCACTTTTCTTCTCTCAACCCCTCTCCACTGAGTTGTAAATTTTATTTCCAACATAATATCTAGTGAGTATCACTGTTGAATTGATTTACCCTTTGTCTCATAATTTCTGTGATTCCCTTTCTCCTCCACAAATAAGGTAAACTTATATACAAGACAAAGTATACAGAAATAAAAAATAATGACAAAAAGGTATAAACCAGTGAAAGAAAGAAAGAAAAAAGAATCAACTGCAAACAACACAATAAAAAAACGACCTTTTTTCCATTTATTGGAGTACATTTTGATTATTGTCATTTAAATGGTCATATACACATACCTATTGAGCCACTGTGATCTTCTCCTAAGAATATTCTCCTTTGTTCACACTGTGAGAATCCTTAGAGTGCTGTTTAACTAACCATGATCTAGTGTAATTATTTGTCTTTTGCTGTCCATTGGATTAATTGTACATTTATAGATGTATTCTCATTATTTAAATGAGGGAAATCATCCAGCCTATAATTCTTTGGGCTTGGCTTATTTCACTTAATGTAGATTTTTCCAAGTCTTTTCATTTCCTTATGAATGGGGCAATGTAATTTTTTTGATAGAAACATAGAATTCCATTTGTGTATGTTTGTGTGTGTGTGTGTGTGTGTGTGTGTGTGTGTGTGTGTGTGTATACCACATTTTCTAGATCCATTCTTTCTTTGAGGTCATCTGGGTTAATTTCATATCTTAGCTATGGTAAATAATACTTCAATGAACATGGTTAGCTATGGTAAATAATACTGCAATGAACATGGTTGTGCTGGTTGCTTTATTATGAGCTGGTTTCTGATTATCTGGGTAAATGCCCAGGAGTGGGATTGCTGGGTCATAGGGAGCTCTATGTTTAGTCTTTTGAGAAACCTCTGTACTGCTGTCCAGAGTGGTTGAACAGTTTACATTCCCACCTACAGTGCAATGGTGTTTCCTTTTCACCGTATAGTATTTGTTATTATTCTTGATAATAGCCATTCTACCTGGGGTAAGGTACAATCTCAATGTTGTTTTGATTTGCATTTCTTTTATGGCCAAAGATGTTGAGCATTTCTTCATGTGTTTATTGGCCATTCTTATTTCTTCTTCAGAGAAGTCTCTTTTAAAATCTCTAGCCCACTTATTAATGGGGTTGTTGTTTCTTTGAGGATTTGTTTTTTTGGAGGGGTTAATTTTTATAGCAAAGATTTTCAAAATTGATTAGTCCAGAAATACCACATCAACATATGATATATTGGAATTTTTAAAAATAAAATTGTTTCATAAAATCAACAGCCATTTCTATGTATTTCATTTATTTATTATTTTATTTATTGAAAAAGTATAAAAAAGGATTAAATCATCTTGGTTTATTTTGGGCATACAATATTTGCTAGAAATTCATCCATATTTTTCAGTTTCTCAAACTTATTAGCATAAAGGTTTGAGAAATGTTTCCTTATTATATTCTGAATCTTGGTTGCTTCTATAGTGATGTTTCCATTCTCATCTCTGAGTTTGTTTATTTGGGTATATTCCCTTATTTCTGATAAGATTTGCTAAGGGTCTGTCAATTTTATTAATATTTTTCAAAGAACGAACTCTTTGTTTTGTTCATTCTATAGTTTTTGGACTGTAATTCAGTTAATTCTGATTTAATTTTAATTATTTGTTTCTGTCTACTGGATTGAGGTTTAGCTTGTTGCTATTTTTCAAGGAGCTTTAGGTGCCTCATTAAATAGTTAGTTTTGGATTTCTCCTGTTTTGTTAATGTAGGAACTCAGAGGTATGATCTTGCCTCTGAGTACTGCCTTTGCTCTGTCCCAGAGAAGCTGATAGTTTATGTGTTCATTTTTGTTAACTATCATGAACATTTGAATTTCCTTTCTAATCTCTTCCATGACATACTCGTGATTCAACAGTGTGTTGTTCAGCCTCCAGGTGTTACAGGATTTCCTTTGGTGGCTTTTGGTGTTGAATTCTAATTTTATTCCCTTGTGGTCTGAGAGAATGCAGAGCATAATTTCAATGTTTCTGAATTTAGACAAATTTGCTTTGTGACCTAAAATGCGGTCTGTTTTGGAGAATGTTCCATGTGCAAGCAAAAAAAGGTCAAAAGCATATATGATAAGATGTTAAGTGAAATGAATCTCAAGACAGGGACACAAGTGGTTTTTTTCTTTCTTGCTACTGTTTTTAACAGACTTACGATGCACTTAAAATAAGTACTGATGATGTGATTCTCTTGTCCCTTTGTATGTTCTTCCCCCATGTTGTAACCCCTGTTTTCACTGTATCTGATTCCATTGTTCTGCATCTTGTATATACATTTTTATAATTTGGGGAGGGGAAGGTTGGGGGAGGGAGGAATTAGGGAGGTGGCTAGGAAGGGATGGTAGGGGCAAACAAAGGAGGAGGTAACAAAGCTCGTAGTGTTTTTATCTTTGTCGTTATTGTGTCTAACATATTTATAATGTACCATGTGATTTTTTGTTTCTTTATATGTTCCTCCCCCATGGTATAACCCCTGTTTTCACTGTATTTGAGGGCAGTGCCCTGCATCTTGTATATACGTTTCTCTAATTTGGGGAGGGGAAGGAAAAAACCAAAATGCTTAAATAGGGATACAGGTTGACCCATTGTAACAATGTACAAAACACTGTGTTGAAGAATTAACTTTATAATTAGGTGGGGGTGAGGGGAGTGTAGTTGTGGAGGTGTGAGGGAAGGGACGATAGGGGAAAAAACAAGGAAGAGGCAACAATGCTTGATAGGAAATGTCCTCATTACCTTGCTCATGTAACTGTATCCTCTCTATGCAGTATTTTTACAATAAAAACATATTAAAAAACAAAAACAAAGCTCAATAGGAAATGTACTCATTACTCATGTAACTGTAAACCCTCTGTATTTTTACAATAAAATATATATGGAAAAAAGCATAACTATAGGAAAAAATATTATAAGAACTCATAATGGTAACAATAGCTAACGTTTATTAAGATATTACTCTGTTATTTGTCTTTAGAAATTATTTATATGCAACAGGTTCTTTTATTTTCATAACAAACCTGTGAGATTGATTCTTTCCCAGTGCACAAAAGAGGTACCAGGTGCGGGCATTATAAGCATCTTGCCAAGATAGTTTAGCTACTAAATAGAGGATTAAATATTCGAACAGGTTTATTTAATGTCAAACCTCAGGCTCTTAAGTACTTCACTATATTTTAGAAACGTACTTGATGGCGATATTTTAAGAAACATAAATGATATGATAGGTTATGGTACTTCAAAGTGGATTAGAATACAAACATTCAAGTCACTAGAGTTCATTTGGCAAATGAATTAAATTTACTTTTTTATTTGTATAAGCATATGTGTTCTAAATATTTTTGTTACCTGATTATCTAAGCCACATTTTAAGTCTATTTTAGGTAGACATGGGAGTCAATTCAGTCTAATGTTTTAAAATAATTTCAAAAAATTAAATAGCTTTATATGCATAGTGTGAATATAATACAGACCATTAATTGCTTTTTCCTAGATTCCTGCTCCCTGAAATTTCTTGATATATTTTAGACCACTTAAATATCATGAAAATTAAAGGTGATAATCTTGATTTGGACACTAAGCAGGATCCTAACCCTTTGCCCATTACAAAGTTAAGATTTTATTTAATTTTGATATTAAGGGAAAAATTGTGATAATTTTAGCTCATTTCATGATTTTTTGTAAGTTTTATTAAGTAATGTATTTTGTAATCCAAACTCCACTTACTTATAATAGCTATGCTAATGTTTACAATGCTGCCTCTTAGCTATAGAAAATTTTATATACTTGTTTTTGCATTTTTTGTATTTTTAATAAGTTTTTTATTGTGAGAATACTGTACAGAGGAGGGGTTACAGTTACATGAGCAAGGTAATGAGTACATTTCTTATCAAACATTGTTGCCTCCTCCTTGGATTTTCCCCTACCATCCCTTCCCTCCAAAACTACACTCCCTCCCCCCCCGCCCCCCCCTGTCTAAATTGTAACGTTTGTTTTTCAACAGTGTCTTGTACATCTCATTGTTGCAATGGTCCACCTGTATCCCTATTGAAACATTTTGTTTTTTCCCTTCCCCTCCCCAAATTATTATATCGACATCAACTACAGTGAAAGCAGAGGTTATACCATGGGGAAGGAATATACAAAAAAAAAATCACATGGTACCTTATAAATGCGTCAGAAATAATAGCAAGAAAGGAAAAAACCACTTGTGTCTCTATCTTGGGGTTCATTTTGCTTTACTTCATCTTATCTGGTCATATGTACTTAGCTTTTGACCTTTTCTACTTGTCCTAGACATATATTAGTGCAAATAAGGGAAACGATGGGACCTATGTTTCTTTGGGTCTGGCTTACTTTACTTAATATAATTTTTTCCAAGTCCTTCTATTTCCTAACAAAATTTGTATACTTATTTTTCAGTTGATTCTGTGGAGTTTATGTTTGTTTCTAAGTTATACAATCATGTAGCTACTGTTTATTTTCCATCTCATTCTTTCATATTTCTATTTCTGATGTCATACTGATGTGTAGCAGACACTCTACTTATTTGTAAAAGGCACTCATTTAGTACAAACATATATTGATATTTTTTTCTTCTGGAACCAGCTTTCCCTACACTGACATCCCCTTCCTTTTCCACTCCAATGTAAGAGGAAAAAATATTCCTATTTGCTTTTAGCTACCTGTCCATTTAGTATGATTGCCTTCTTTGTTTCTTCATGTCCCACAGCTGTACCCAGAATTACATTTCTTAAACATTTTTTTCTCAGCTTATAAACTGAATAAAGATTTTCCTTGTCTTAAGTTCCTTATCTTGAATTTAGCCTAGGTTCCCTTAAAGGTATTGTCTTTTCTCAACCACTCTTCAGCATCAAACTATGGATAGTGATCTGTAGTTGTTCTACCTAGATACCACCCACTCCTTCCTTAATACTTTATTCTCTGGCTTCTTCCCACAGCATCACAGTGAAATTGTTCTCCCAAAGGTCCTCACCTCACTCTGAATAGCCCAACTTAGTTTCCTATTCTCCCTGTTCATAACTCAACACATATAAGATATTGTAAGGCACAGGGTGGAGAAAATTTCAGAGGAAGTGGTATTTGAATTAGTGGGCAAGAATTCTGGGAAGAAAAATCGCCCAGCAGAACAGAGAAGTTAGAGCAAACACATCATGTGTTGGACATACTGAGAGAGGCTCAGCCTTGTCCCTGGAATCTGGCCAGGTAGGTGCAATGCTAGGACATTGAAAACAGTTCAATGACAGATTGGAGATATTTAAAACTTCTTTCCTTCATCTCTACTCTTTCACTTTAGTTGTTGTTTTTTTTTGTCATCCTATGTTGATTGCTACTTTTCAAACAAGAGTCCTCAAAAACAGATCATCTACCTTTGCATCACCCTGTGTTCTATCTTAGATGATGCTATTCACTTAACCATTATACTATGTAGTTGAACCTTACAAAAATACAGAATTTTGTCCTTGCTTTTTCTTCTCAGTATCACATGTAAATATTCATCTCTTTCTGTGTTTTAGTTCATATGATGTCAGATACAGTAAATTGTAGTATATTTACTTTAATGACACATGTCTTCTGCATTTTTCATGTCATTTGACGAAATAACATTCTCGTGATTACCAAGTGAAGGTGTTGATGTTAATTTTTATTTCCTCCTCCAGCTACCTCCCAAGATCCAGTTAGCCACCCTGTGAGATACTTGCTCTCTATTCTGATTCTTTCTTATAATGATCAAGTTTATGATAGCCTTTTTGCCTAAACTATTACTAAATTATCAAATAATTATTTCAATACAGATTATTTCTTTTCCTATTTCTCTTTTTTTCTGTATTGAGATAATTGTGTGATTGTTTTAAATTATAATTTTTATTGTAATGGTGATGCACAGAGGGGTTACATTTATGTAAGTCAGATATTGAGTACATTTTTTTAACACAGTGACACTCCCTCCCATTTGTCTCCCATTTTTTTTCCTCCTGTCTGCCCTCCCTACCCCAATTTGCATGGTTGCCCACATTTTTTTTTGTTGTTAGTTGTGGGTCTTGAACTCTGGGCCTGGGTGCTGTCTCTGAGCTCTTCAGCTCAAGGCTATCACTACTTCTTGAGCCATAGCACCACTTCCCCACATTTGTAATAATTAGAATGTGCATATAAATCTACACGTAAACCCAATGGATAGTAAAGGACAAAAATTTCAGCTGGACATGATAAATTAAACAGGGACTCTAAACATTCATGCAGTGAGACCAAAGGAAGATCTTCTTAGGAGAGGATCACCAGGGCTCAATATCTATATACATATGATCATATAAAATGATGCTTATTGAAAGGAACTCCAAGAAATGGAAACAAGAGGAATTTTAGTTTACTTTTTGTGGATTTTTTTTCTGTTTTTCCCTTTTTGCTGCTTTTAAAAAAAATTCTGTACCTTTTGTCTTGTTTGTCAAATGTCATGGTATCAAATGACACTATGGTTTAATTTATATAATATCATGTTGTGTACATGAATTAACTTGTTTTCTTTCTAAAATCTTCCATTGTTCCTCTGTTATTTACACCGTAAAATGCAACATTGACAAGGACTAATACAGATACTTTTTGTAATCTTGTTGTAACCCATCCTCTGCACCTGAAATTCCCATAGTGATCCTCCTTCCTGTACACACTGTCAGTGCAACCTCTCATTCAAATTTAGTGCTCTTTATGTTGACCAGAGGAATTTCAATTACTTGGAGATTACAACTATATGTTATGTATGTATTTGACTGAACATATCTTGGTAATATAGATTTTACTATGCTTACACAATTTTAGAAAATTGGTTACTTGTAATTTAATGTTTTGCACTGATTAATTGGGCTGTGCAAATTTATACTCATTGTTTTATATCACTATATGTAATTATAATTTTAATAACAAGACAGGTATGTGATGCATATTCATGATTTATTGCTACCTTTCCACCATAATGTCTGATTTACACATATACCTACATATATAGAGGATAAAGCTACTGACTTTAATGCTATCATAGTTGAATATGAGGGACTTTGATATAGATGAATAAATAAAAATACAGTTATGAAATGAGTATGATAGTGGAACAGTAGATAGTAGTACAGTAATATCCCTCTTCAGTACTGATAGTTTGTGGGATACCATCACTCACCTCTATCAGATGAGTGTAGGGAGAATGTATCATAATCCTCGATTTAGTTTCACTAGTCCATTATTCATTTTATCTTCACAAATATTTCTTAATTATTATTTAATTTTAATGGATGCTGATGAAATTGAGTATGCAGATTTATTGACTAATTTATAAGCAAATTGGTCGTTACTTTCATTTGTATTAAAGATATACTTTTGGGTTCTAGGTCAGTAAAAGTTGTTTAATAATAGTTGATAAGTATGGAAGTATTAAAAATTAAAAGTCTCTGTCGTTTCCAAAACAGATGATGAATTTCCAATGCAAATGTACTTCATGTAGTTTTTGTTCTAAAAGTTGACAGTTCCCTAACATAAGACTTTCACATATATATATATATATATAAGCTAATTTTATTTTTGATATATGATTATTGTATTGATTTCTTTAAAGAGACATTTTTGAAAGTGTAATGGCTAAATTAGATCAAAATAAATATTTCTACAATATTATGGATAATTGCCTTTCTATAATGGAAATCTATCACACCTGATATCATATATTATTACTGATATCATATATTATTACTGGAATCATATATTATTTACTCAGATTTTAGAATAAATTTATTATTTCTTATTTGAAATATATGTCACTGATCTTCAAAGAGAAATGATACATTACAATGAAATTCTTTCCCAGTGCCAACCAATTAAATTCCTTAATTATTGATGGAGACATTGCAGTAGGCACTAAATACTTTTACATTCATTTAGTGTATGAAATTAATTAATGTAATGCTTTCCTAACTTTCAATAGAAGGAACAGATTTTAAGCAAACACAGGTGTGAAAATGAAGCATTTCCCTGAAAAATTGTTAAATTGAAGCTAACAATACTACTAAATAAATGCATAAATAAGTATAATAGTAAAAGGTATAAATAGTATAGCTTTTGATTGTCTCCATTCAGAAAATTCTGAGGTACTTTAGGGGTAACAATTCCACATTACTAAATATATATTTCATTTAGTTGGATTTCCAAAAACATACAAAGTACATCTTCTTGCATATTGGGTTATTTGCTTTTAGTTGAACTATGATTTCTGACATGAGGTATTCATATCATTCCTTTGCTTTTCTTAGTTGATTGTCACATAGAATAGTAATTTTATTTGTATTTTTAGTAAAATCATTAAGCTTTAGCACTAAAATCTTCACATAGTAAACTATGAATTTAATTATGGTTATTTGCAGCTAGGGCTATGTACATCTGTAGCCAGCTCTCTGTTTCTCTCCTGATCATCTTCTATACTCTACTCCCTTTTCCAAGTGGACTGGGTTGACATATGTACTTCTTCACATGGATTACATGGAAAAAGGAGTAGAGTATAGAAGATGATGTGAAAACGTACGTATGTCAACCCAGTCCACTTCCAATTCAGATATATTTCTAGAAAAGCTGAGAAGTAATTGTCACTTAGCTAAATGGTCATGTATTGGTATCTGGAATTTGTCTTTATTGGGATATATTTTGATAGAATAAAAGCATATCTTCTAGTACTCACAATGTCTGTGGGCACTGGCCAGGATGACAAGGAGGTACTAACTCTATAAGGCATTGCAGACCAGGTTTTTGCTCTATGTTTCTTCAACTTGACAACCTACAAAATAATTACAGTCACTGCCATTGTCAGGAAGGCAGTTGTAATGTTTACACTAATTGTTAAGACATCATAATCTGAAACTCCCCAGTACAAGTTCTAATGAAGTCACTCTTTTTTGTTTCCTTTATCTCAGAGGAAATTCTTATTCACCTTGGAAAGTATGCTCCATCCTGGCATTTTTTTGTGTAAGAAATTGGTATGTTTCCCGATGTTTTGTTATTTGACTATTTTAGATCATACACACAGGGTAAAATATCTGTCACAATGTGCATAGAAGTGAATTTTATACTGGCTTTCTTTGCTAAGTTAAGCTCTTTTGTTGTTGGTTTACCAAGACATAAACATAAGCATTTGACTGTTGAAGAAAATAATGACCTTTACATATTGCTTTCTTGTACAAATGAGGAGAATTTCTCAGGCAACAATGCTTGATAAGAAATGTACACATTACCTCGCTCATGGAACTGTAAGCCCTCTGTATGGTATTTTCACAATAAAAAAAAACATTTAAAAAAGAGACCTGAACATGAAAAGTGTTTACAGGATTCTGTTTTGAAATGTATGTTTTTTCTAAGGATGTTATTGTAGCAATAGGTAGAGAAGCATAAACAAGAGGCATTTCAGAAAAAAATGTGCTCTTGTGATGTGTAAATAAATCTGAATTTTATAAATACATAACGTCCTATTTTTATATTTGGAAGCATAATCAGTTTGTAGTTAGAAGCAAATGATAGAGATTCCAACCCTGCTTAAGAAAGGTTCTGACCACACAAATAATTATGGGAAGTGTTACATGTTAATGGACTAGATATATCCACCTCACAATGCATATATACAGCAAAAATATATTACCAGTATATACAATTAGATCTGTCATTCTAAAAAGGAAAAAATGAGTATTTTCAAGACAGCCTATTATACAATATAAGTGGATATAATTTTATCTAAAGATTTAAAATAAATAAACTAATGAGTAAACGATTTAAAATTTGATGTTAGAAATTAGCTATTTTGAATGTGTCATTAGATCTCAAGCCATGTAACTATTAGAGCTGGTTTGCTTTCTTTGTCAGACCAGCTATAGCAGGTTGAGTATTGGTAATATTGTAAATATATATTATGACCAAAAAGTCATAGGTCAATATAAGCAACAAGGAGGAGTGACTCAATAGGTTTCTTTTCTTTGATATGATATAGTTTACAGATCTCTTCTTATATCCAGTGGCTCTTTCTTAAAGGATAGGTCAACGCAATTTAATTTTTCTTATTTTTACCCCCTGTGGAAACAGTCTTAGGAGAGAGCAACCAAAAAGAAGTATCACCAATTTGATAAATGTAAAGGAACAGAGAAAGTTTTTAGTCAAAAGGATGTTAAAAACATTAGTTAGTCTTGATCACAAACCTGGCTAAATCCAGGTTTGTGAATCAATGACACCTTTAGAGTCTTTCACCTCAGGTCCTCTCTCAGATGTGACTGGAACCAAGGAGTCTTGATCCAGACGGTATCAGTAGCCACTGTCAGGGGATATACCCAGCAGTGCATTTTAACTAGGGCCAGGGATGCACTGTTTTATACATCTGTAACACTAATGTAGAAGAAATGAGCTATGCACTAGGCAGAACTGAATATAATGTCAGTGCATTATTGACGGTATCCTAGGAACCACTCCACAGAACATACCAGGTTAAATCTCAACTCTATGCATTTTCAGCATTGTTGACTGAAATTGAAAGATTAGAATAGCTTTGGCACTGAGCTGACATTTCATTTTGTTTGAGTCTCAGCTCCACTTTATTACAGATTACCACAAGCCAACAACTACCCTAGATTGGTATGTATGCCCATGCCAAGAAAGCTAATGAGAGTCTCACATGTGGGGCATTTGAACAAGGAAATGGATGTTAACTACCTGGTTATGCATTTGGACCATTTCAGGAGCACTGGGTATTACTTGGTAACTTGAGAGGTAGCTGTGAGGGATAAAACAGCTGTGTCCACTCTACTTGTAAGTGGCCTAAATTGCATTCTTTGACTTTCCCACCTTCTTCCTCATAATATTACCCTTTGCCTTTATAAATGCTTTCCTAAATTGTTTATGAGCTATTTAATGAAGATTTATTTCTAAATTTAGAAAAGTCTTTCTGAGGGCCTATATTCAACCTCAGTGAACATTTATTGAATATCTATTTTGTATCAGGTGATATAAATTTCATTTACAGATATGTAGCCAATAAAATGGTAATTGAGAGCAGTTCTGATGCCAGACAGACCTCATAGGCTTCGAGCACAACTGTGCTGTTTATTAGTGTGACTATAGAAATGAAATGTTTGTGTGCTGTTTTTTGCTAGGAATCTTAATAGAAAAGTTAGCACAGTAGTGCTGAATGAATGTAGTATGCATGTGTACTTAAACCAGTACTAGGCATACTGAAAGATCCTAATAGCAGATTTGAGACACAAAACACATATACACATACACAACTCCATTAAACATTCTAATATAGTTAAGAATCAAATCATGTATCAAATTATGTATTTCATGATTAGTTTTCTTCTTATATCAACCCATAATTTCAGTATATTTCCTCTTACCAGGAAAACATCAACAGTAGTTTCCTTCTAATGATCCATTGTCCTTCCATTGCTATTAATTTTTTTTCAAACAATGGCTTAGTCTTCTTTTGAAGCATTTGAAAAACTTTATTTTCTACAAGAACTTGTTAAACATGCTTGAAGAGAAATTTGAGTTTTTCTTGGCTTTTAGGCTTGCAAGGCATTTTAAAAAATTCCTCCCCCAATTCGATTGTTGCTCTCCATTGGTCATCTTTGGGATTATTCTTGAATTTTATATGTCTTTTAGAAAGCTCCAGGACTCATAGACATTAGTAAATTTCTTTGCATTTTTGTTCTGAGATTTGTGTCTTGTCTTGAAGACTTTAAATATCATCTATAATCTGGTAACTCCCAGATTCATATCTCAATAATGGTTTTCTCCTTGTACATGAGACTCAAGTTGAATTCCTGATATTATTCTTCAACAGTATAAGTGGCTATTGCATCCTCCTAGCTGTGAAAATAAAAATAAATAAAGAAAGAAAAGAAAAAGAAAAGGAAATTCTTAGTCAAATTTTCTCTTTTCCTTATGCCCCAATGTGTGATGTCAACCACCCTGTCACCTCCAAATTATATACAGAATCTGATCAGTTCCTGCCTTTGCTACCATGACCTTTCTGGTCTCTTATCTGCATTATTACAATTATTACAAAAGCTTCTCTTCAGGCCCCATGTATCTGTTTATGCTCTTTGTCCTTTCTTGTCTGGACATAACATTCAAATTGTACTTCTGAATGTATGTATAAGTTTGCAAAATTCAATTGAAAAAAGTCAAAACCCTCTCCATTGCCTTTAAGGCTGCCCTAATCCTTCTGCTCTCCTCATTTTCCTTTAGTCCTTGTAACTCCTTTGCACTTTTCTAGATGTATCAAATGTGTTCATACCTATGGGTATGTTTCCTCTACTAGGAATGTATCTTCTTCAGATATCTTCACAATCTTCACATCTCTCTCCAAATTTTTATCAAGTAGAGTGTTAGCTTCTAATACACATGTGCACATATCTACTTGTTTCCTCTGGTAGAAAAATTTCAAAAGATCAGGAAATTTTGCATTTTCAAGTCACTAATGTCTACATAGGACCTATGACAGTTTGGCAGACATGAGTTACTCAACAAATACTGTGGAACAGTTAAATTAATACGTCCACAGTCCAAAATTTACTGAAAATAAGATATACAGAATCAAACCAGGTGCTACTTAGGGTAGATAAGGAAATAAATATTCCACATTTAAGAAAATTAAAATGGAGTTTAGAAAATGAAACACATCTAAGAGAGAACATGATAAGTGGAATAAATAATTGAAATATGAGGGAAAAGAAGGTAAGGGAAAAGATGTAAAAATATAGATGCTGAGTATTGGACAAGACCTGAAAGAGGAAGGCTAAGTTGGGGATTGGAAGATTTTTAGATTTGTAGAAGAAAGAATAGGAGCAAATCTACATAGAAATGGGAATGTTTGCACTACATGCAGAGAGTGGATTGCATTTAAGTTTGAGAAGAATGTAAGCAACATGCATATAAATGGAGAGCTGTTATGTGTAATGGACATAGACACTTTATGAATGTCTCTGGCAAATGGAAACCACATGGTTTCCATGCAATTTTCCCACCTTCCTGAGTTCTCCTTTGTCTATAGACAATGAAATCAATAGTCGGCAGAATCCTGTGAGCAACCTATTATGGAAAGCATTGTTCTCTCAAACTGAAATAATTATCTGAGTGAATCAGGTTTTGCCTCCTGGGAAACTGAACAATAAAATAAAGAGCCAATTAGGCCAGGGTAACAGGAGTAGACCAGAAAGGTCAGAAGACAGGGAGAAGCCAGAAGGGAGCATGAGTAAGTAGAAGTTATAAGCATTTGTAGGTACACAGATGCACTAATTAAATAAATGTTTAATGAATGTTTGAAAAGAGACTGATTGAGGTGAGAAAATAATATACAGAATTAAAAGTAGCCTGCTGATTGAAGGAAAATTAGAAAAGAAAAAAGAATAAAAAAAGACGGAGAGGACCCAGGACTTGATGTATATATAAGCTTTCCTAACCAAGTATATTAAGGTCAAGATGATGTGCTCTTACTGCTGTTGGAGCAATAAGATGAGCACTCTGTAGATGCTGATTGATGAAAAATTTCTCTTTGCTTTCTGTGAGCATCTTTCTGCCTTATGACCTTATATCACTGTGCCATATGTCCTCATTATTTCACATTGCTTGAGTTAGTTCCTTTTTCTTTCATCTTGATGGTATTGGTCGAAGTCATTTGCCCTGAAGTCATTGGCTTCCTCTTCTGAACTGCAGTATATTGACAAAGCAAACAGCTTAGATGCTTTTCAAGGTTCTATACAATAGCGGGAAAATCTCAGTGATTTTTTAATGAAATATTACTTCCATATTGTCTATACAGAATACTATTACCAGAAAGTGGTCTATTGTATTTTGACAGCTAGGAACAGAACAAAATGAGTCTAATGAAAAATTATGCAAAAAAAATCAGCATTTTTCTTCTCTTATTATATTTTGTGTTTTTGTTTGATGCTTATGTCTTATCCATGAAATATGTTACCATCTTGAAAAAAAATGGGAATTCAATTGCTCTCATCAAACATACTGCCTAATAAATTGCTTACTCTGGCAGGGAAAATTAGAAATTGCTTTAATATGAGCAAAAGCCTTTTTAATATGGGAGATTTAGTATGACATAGATGTATGTAACTAGAGTTACATATACTGTATGCCATCTGTCATTGAATATTAGGATGATGGTTATAATTGATGTAATTATATGTGTAAATAAAATAAAAACTGGATCTTGCTTTGCAGATATGTATTGTTATTTAAGTTTTTTTCTTTAAAGAAAAAAGTTGAATGTAATTACAATATTTTGATATGAACTTGTATTTTAAGGTGTTTCTCCACCCTAAAAATATTTTAATTCTATTAATTTACAGTGTTTACTTTTGCTTTCTTGGAGCTAGTGGTACAAGCCAGCTCTCTTGAAAGCATTATCAAATTGAATCAAATATTTTCCTCTGATTCATTGTTCCTGTCTCGTCAGAGAAAATTAAAATTCTTTTCAGCACTTGTAGCATTTGTTTCTTTATCACCAGAGGAAGATATTTTTTCCCTGCAAAGCGACCCATACTTCATAAGTTTCTAACTGAAAATGGTTGAATTTAATGCGATTTCACAGAGCTTTTTTTTTTTTCTTTTCAAAAAGAGACTAACACATCTTCTGCTTTGTTCTGTATCAGGAGACATTTCCTTGATCCACTAGGAAAAACTAACCTTCTATAAACTACCATAAAGAATCTTAATTTAGGAAAAGTACTTAGGGAACAAAATCTAGAACAAAATCAAAACAAAGACTCATTTCTATCAAGTGATTCAGCTTAAATGTTGAAAGTAGCTATAGCTATAGTTTACCAATGCTTCAATTTTTATATCTTTAACAAATATCATTGACAGAAATTTAAATCAGCATAATCAACCGAAGGTATTACAATGTTACCCAGATTGTATGCCAGAAAAGTTAAGGACTAACCTGGATTAACATGGCAAATGTTTCTCAAATGTCTAATGTGATATCTATTTATAAAGACTTACACATTTATTTACATACATACATGTCAGAAGTCAAAAAATACCCAAGGGCATGGAATCTGACTGAGTTACATGATGAAATTCCAATAGATGACTATGCTCCTACAAGAAAGAAAATTCACGAAATGAACATTTCTCGTTTTCTTACAGTTGAGTACCTTTTGAAATTTATTGTCCTTTTTCTTTTCTTTCCTTATTTTAGCAGTACTGTGATTTGGACTCAGGGCCTGTGCTTTGTAAGGTAGGCAAGCTGCTGCTGTGCTGTAAATCCAGCCCTCTTTTGTAATGAACATTTTTGAAATAGGGTCTTGTTTCTTGCCCAGGCACATACTTGGATCATGATCTACCTAGTTTAGTTTCCCCATAGTTGCTGGGATGACATTGCCATAATGTCCAGCTCTTTATTGATTAAAATGCTTGTAAACTTTTCTGCCCTAGCTGGTTTGGTACCATATTCCTCTTAGTCTCAGCCACTCACATAGCTTAGCACCATGTCACTACTCATAGCTATAAATTGTGATTGGGTTTTGTGAATTTTTCTTCCTGCACTAGCCTTAAGGCATAATCCTCCTATTATCAGCCTTCTAAGAACTTAGAACTTATAGATAGGAGCCACTGATGCCCAACTTATTTCATTTTATATTCTTAAGAATATAAAAGACAAGAAAAGGCGAAGAATGTAAAAGGGAAAGGGCAAGAATGCTCAATGCAAACCAACCAGCTATGTAAGTAACTGTTCAAACCTGCAATAACATTTTGTTTATCCTCTCATATGCTTATGGATGGCATTGTGTGAGGAATTAATAAAGAAATGGACAGATGTAAATGTTCTAAATATGAATTTATGGCAGCCAAAATATACATGAAATACAATACAAAACAGAAAGAAGAGAATCTCATTAGACAGAATAGCATAATCCATAATTTGTGTTAAGGAGAAAAATTGAAATTTCCATTGATTTTCTACTTTGTTAGGCTCAAGTATAAATATAACTTAATACATGAGAGTTATCATAATACAAATAGATATTATTTTGAAGCTAACGGATAGAAGTTGAGGAAATTAATGGATCAGGCAAGTGTTGAGAAAACTAGTACAAAGGAAAATAAAAATCAAATCAAGATCTACACGTAAAAGCCTGAAAGTCTTGGAAAGTAGTCACATTTAGAAACTGCAAAGGTCAAAATGTCTGGACAGGATGCAAGTTAGGGGAAAATGAATAGAGACCAATGTATGATGAAGTTGAAGTGGTAAAGAGTTATAAAGATCTTTACACTTCATATCAAAAGATGTATTGAGTGAAGATAGTAAATTCAGTGGGCTCTTTTGAGAGGGCCATTCTGGAAACAATAGACAATTCATGGAAAGACAGGTTGAGTGCTAAGTGAGACACAAAATAGAATGATGTAAGGTGATAGCAGAGAAAACACCAACAAGTGGAACAGAGAAGAGAAAAATCTCTGAAGAGCTGATAAAATGTGGAGAATGACTTGGAAGGAGCAAAAATGATGAAACAAAGTTGTATCTTTGGGCTTGGCTAGAGAGCAAGAAGGGATGTGGTGGACAAAGACACGGATCAGGTTATGAAGAAGAGGGTTTATTATGTTGCTGTTCCTCTGGTTTTGGTCATTGGCTTTTATTGGATTCTGAACCTGTGGCTTGAACTCAGAGCCTGAATGCTGTTCCTGCGCATTTTTTTCTCAAGATTAGCACTGTACCACTTGAGCCACAGCTCCATTTCTGGCTTTTTAGTGGTTAATTGGAGGGAGGCAAGAGTCTCACAGATTTTCTTGCCAGGCTGGCTTTTAGCCATCATCTTCATATATCAGCCCCCTTTGTAGCTAGGATTGCAAGAGGGAGACATTGTACGAACCCATTACCTTTCTGAACTAGGTCTCAATAGTGGGCTAAGGCAGAATGCAAGATACAAGGTATCTTTTCTTTCAAAGTTTTTCACTTACTTTTATAATTACAACTTTCTACCTAAGTTTAGTTTCCAGATATTTTTGGCAATTATTTTTAGCCTTTTAGATAGTAACTATGATTAGTTACTCATTCTTTATATGTTCCCATCGAATTATTGGTGTGTTTTTTGTCTTCTTAGTGCACCCTGACTGATAAATGAACCAGGTATGAAGTTTGTTGGAAGACAGACACATTCCTAAACCAAGAATTACTTAGAAAGGGAAATGAAACAAAGAAGATAGTTTCTGACGTTTGTTAAAACAATAGTGAAGTACTTGTTATGTATATGACATTTAGTGTGACTTTCATTTTAAAAATAATTATATTTTCCAAATTTCTTTGAGATAATTTTTATATCTGATTCCTGGGATTTGAGACCTTTTGGTTTGGGTTTAAATCTCTCAATTTCATCTACACAAGTCATATAATACATTGGTTAGAGAGCATGTATATGTCTACATATGACATATTTCTACTTCTATGACTTGAATTTAATCACTACTTAATTTTCCCTCTTCTTTCTGACCTCTATTTCTGTCAGTTTTCAAAGTCTGCATCATCCATGAAATTTCTCTTTCTTGAGTCTTAGTGGATATTATACCCCTCCTTAAAGGGAATTAACTGTTATGTCTTTGGTCTGCCTTTCAAGACTACTTTCCTTTTTATATTCCTTTTTTTATTTTATTGTGAAAATACTGTACAGAGGGGTTACAATTACATGGGCAAGATAATGAGTACATTTCTTATCAAGCATTGTAGCCTCCTCCTTTGTTTCCCCTTCCCATCCCTTCCCATCCTCCCCCCCACCGTCCCCTTTCCCAACCCCCCCCCCCCCCCGCACCAAAGTTGTAAAGTTCGTTTTCAATATAAGGACTTGTACATCTCATTGTTACAATGTTCCTTTTTGTATTCTTTAAAACATGTTTTGATATTGATTTTGATGATTTATATAACATAACTTGTTTAGAAATGGATTAACAGTGATAATCAGTGGTAAATAAAGTGTTAAAAATTAAGAGGAAAACAGAAAAGTTTTGGGGGAGAGTTATAAAAGTCATTAAATCAAATATGATGAACAATTATCCTAAATTCAGATTAAAATTATGAGGTAGACATCAGTGAGCAGGAGTTTGCACAAGGAAAAGGCAAGAGGGAAGAATTGACAGGGAGAAGTTGGCTACAGGGGACATACAAAATGGTGTGAGCTGACCACTTAGAGAGGCTTTGAAGATGGGTTGACCTTCAGATTTGTCAGAGATGAGATGAGGGAACAAGGCCTGTGTCCCCTGGCACTGATTAGTTATTCAATTTGATTGTTATTCGTTAGTCATTCAATACTTTGGACGAAATTTAAACAAAGTCCTATGCCTGATCCTAGTGATATGCATGTGGGTAGAATATAAAAACATGGTGTCAATTTTCAATTGTCCATGGTGTCTCACTGAAAAATAGGAACCTCTAAAGGAAAGAAAAATATAAGTAATGTTTGATGCAGCAGTAGAACAGATGTCATAACGAATTACATATTACATTACATGATTAATTGCCAAATGAGCCACATTAAGACTTTGCTGGAACAAATAAAAACAAATTACCAAATTAATGATATATGCAATCATTACTACAGGAGATTAGCTGGTGTGGAAACTGAGCAGCTGGAGATAAGGGTAAAATGCATTTAAATAAAGAACTTCAATTACCTCTTCTAAAATCCTAGGTGTATAGCCAAAAGTTTGTGAAGGCCATGGTCAGTGCTTGCCCTGATGATAGTGCAGTAAATTAGAGTGTTAAGAGAGTGAGGGCCGATGGACAGCTGGTAGGAAATGTGCAAGCTACTTATGAGATGGCAGAGAACATGATAACAGAGGCAGATTCCTTCAGAAAGATTATTCTGTCTATTCCCAGTTGATTTCTTTCTCTACAATCTCCTATAGGCATCAGTACTTGTCTTGCACAGTTTGATCTAAATTTTCTATCTTCTTGTGAGTCTAAAAACAATATGGGCTTAATATCATTATTTATATTCCACAGAATGTTCTCATTGCTCATCTGACTCAAGTATGCCATGAGCCAGAAAGAACTGGAAATTCTCCATGTTTAGATGTGAAGACTAAAACCTATTCAAATGTTATTATTCTGCTCTCACTATTAGAGTTCTTCAAGCTACAAAGTTTATTTCCATCCTAGTTTCAAGTAGGAAGACAGTCCACAAATTTTAAAAAGATGAGTGGGAGTTCGTATTTGAGGCACTACAATCTCATAAAATTAGGTGTTATAGATTATGCTGCCAAAAGATGACTCCAAGTAATATTAAAGTTGACTTTTTCATTTTTTACTTCCGAATGAGCAAGTTTAGCTTTTGAACAGATGACAGCTTCATATGTTATCTTAGGTATAATATCACATCTGGGGGACCTCCTGCTATTGAAAAACCCTCCACAATTTTCAGACAGATGATAGTACAAGTATTTTTCTAAAATGCTTATGCCCCCAGTAAAATACATGTATACACAGATATATTTATGTAAGCAAAATCTTCTCAGAAACAGAAACACTAAATATGAGTAAAACTATGAAAATTTGGATACCAAATAATGCACAAATAATACTGATTTTTTTTCATTTAGAAAGACAGTACTTTTCTTTTTCTTTTTTTTATTGTAAAAATACCGTACAGAGGGGTTACAATTACATGGGCAAGGCAATGAATGCGTTTCTTATCAAGCACTGTTTTTTCTTAGGATATCTCAAAAAGAAAAAATAGTCCACAGTGACTTATTAGGCAGTTTGAAAATGCTGAACCAATACAAGAATAAACCCTAAAGTTCCAGCTTTATCAATCAACTATTCTATCATCAGGGAAAGTGTCTAAATGTAGTTAGAAGAGATGATCTCTGAATCTTATTTTAGATAGAAAAGCATTGATTCAATGGCTGTTTAGTGTTTAAGGTATATTTGAAGCTTGAAACAACAGGGAATAAGATGTATCTGTTTGTCTTCCTGGAGCTTAGATATGAGTACTGAGTGTGTGATGGATTTGTTGTGTCAGAACTCAAAGTAGATGGGGATTCTGCCACACAAAGGGTGCCAAATAATTCCAAGAAAGGGAAGAACAGCATATATTTGACTTGTGCACTCACATGATTTTAAAAGACTAAAGTTTTGATAATCAGTCAAGTTTCAATAAGGACACAACCTAATCCACTAAATAATCCACTAATATAACCCACTAATGTAATCTGAAGAAAGATGAAAGCATAAATTAGGTGGTGAGTTGGCCCTTCTATGTTTCATCAGTCTATAATAAAGTGGAAATATGATCATGCTTAATTGGAACCAAATATGGAAAGAGACAATCTTGTTTTTATATTACAGCAAGAGTGAGAATTCAATATGGAATCATCTGAGTTCCTGTGGGATTTGCATCAAGTTGGCTGAGATGCTAATCAGAGGAAGTTATCTTTCAGGATAACTGAAATCTGTATATGTTTTACTTTCTTATGGCAGAGAGTGAAATAAATGTTCAATCTACATTGTTATGCTCATTTTAATATTTTTACAATTTACTAGCATACCTTGACTATACATTGGAATATTTATGAAATCTGTACTTACACATATTGCTTCTTCCTGACCTCTCCTATTTTGACAGTCGTTGGTGGGTTTAATTATATTATTCACACACACACACACACACACACACACACACAATTTTCAGCCGGGCATCAGTGGCCTGTACCTAAAATCCTAGCTACTCAGGAGGCTGAGATCTGAAGATCATAGTCCTAAACCAGCCCAAAACTAGTCTGGGCAGAAAATTCCCCATGAGATTTTCATTTCCAATTAACCAGTCAAAACCAAAAGTGGCTCAGTCTGTGGCTCAAAGTGTAGTGCTAGCCTTGAGCAAAAGAGCTCCGGGACTAGGTCCAGGCCCTGAGGTCAAGCCCTACAACCCACCAAAATAATAAACAAACAAACAAACAAATAATAATTATCTTTCTAAAATTATCTTTCTGCCTTTTCCCTCTCACCAAGTGGTTCCCCTTCTCAACCAGTCATGTTGCACACAATATTGTGTGTGTGTGTGTGTGTGTGTGTG
>NW_012267278.1:7217038-7222844 GCF_000151885.1 Dipodomys ordii | reverse complement strand
CAAAAAGAAAAAAGCCAGAAGTGGCGCTGTGGCTCAAGTGGTAGAGCACTAGCCTTGAGCTGAAGAGCTGAGGGACAGAGCCCAGGCCCAGAGTTCAGGCCCCACGACTGGACCCCCCCCAAAAAAAAAAGAAATGTACTCAGTACCTTGCTCATGTAACTGTAACCCCTTTGCACAGTATTTTCACAATAAAAAACTTACAAAAAAAGAAAATATCTAAAAGAACCTGAAAAAGTTTTAAATAATTGTGCCTCATATTGCTAGAAGTTAGATATGTTTGTTATAACCTTCTAATTCCAACACTTAACTTTTTATGCAGATGTTCAGTTGTTATGTAATTACAAGGTCACCTGAAATCTGTGCTTACTTTTGTGTAGGCTCATATCAGTGTTATTTTTTACTAAACTTTTACTAAACTTGAAGAGAAAGCATGAAGAATGATTTTGTAGAGAGTGACTCATTAGCATAAAAATTTCAGAGGGTGGAAGTAAAAGATTAGGTTCTATTTCACATATGTACCTTGTTACTATACAGTAGAGTCAGATTTCTATTCTGGAACGAGATAATAATTTTCCGGTGGATATAGCACTAACAGGAAGGAAAGACAGTATAGGCTAATAAAATCCATAGTTATGATTTCTGCTGTTCAGTACAAGGTCAATGGTTAATTAAGTCACCAGCAGTGGAAATTTGATCATGGATGAGGTCTCCAACTTTGTATTACTGATCTCTCACTGAATGACTAGGCTAAATCATTATATTAACTTTGTCTCTTCCAGACAGGTACATGATTCACACTGGACTGATGGGGATTTAGCTTGTGGTGTTGTAATATTACCTTCTCGATATTATTACATATTTCAGAAAACACAGTTTCCTCAGAAATAGGATTTCACCTTCCCAGTTTTGCTTGTCATGAAAATTAAGTACAAGGGTCTTATAAGCGCCTTCAGTTACTGATCTATTAAATTATTCCCTCTTTTATTTCCATCAATGTTCACTGAGTACCTATGGGTTAAGTGTTTTGCTAGGTACTAGAGTTAAGTTGATGAAAATGGATGGAACAGAGTATGTCATGCTGTTCTGTCCACAAAGAGGTAAACTGAGGTCTTGAATACTTAATTGACTTGCTTCAAAGGCAATTTGTGACTGGAAAAGTTATAAGTAGAAACACAACCCATTGGCTTTTAACTTTCTTTTGGTAAATTCACATATGCATAGTATAAAACATATAAACATGATTTATTGTTACTAGCATTCATATTCATAAAAATTTAACAATGGATACCAGAGGAATTAAGGTGGGTAAGTTGCTGCCCATATACATACAAGGCTGGCTGAGAAAATCTTTTCCTGCTTTAGTGAAAAAATAAAATAAAAGATCTGTTCACATTTATACCATTTTCTCAGGATCTTTGTCCTGTCCATAAAGAAAACCTCTCAGCTTTTCTGTAGACTGTGCCTTGTGTCTTGTTTTATCTGTCACTAATAAGTATGTGAATCAACAAAAAATAATGCTTTCAGTTGAATTAAGAATATGGTATATCTATTATCCTCTGACAAATGTTAAATATGCATGAATGACATCCTGTAAATGTAGCCAAGAGTCTGTGTGAGCCTTTAGGCTGCCTTCAACTAGGTCACGGCAGGCAGATGAGGAGATTCACTGGTTTGGTCTCATGTGGCTACTGGGAGGAATCCATTTCTGAAGGCTGAGTTAAAAAGGTTTCAGTAGTGGCTTATGTATATTTATAGTACTTGCATTTACTCTCTTGCAGTTCCCTTGTGTGAAGTGTTGGATTGAGGACTTGTGGCAGTATTAGATGAGACACAATGTTTTAACCTCTCCTCTCTTGTTAATTATATAAACATGTACACTCTCCATGGTGACCTGGGAATGATGATCAGAACATCTGTTACGATAAATGAAACAATGAATGAGAGTTGATTTTTTGAATTGTCAAGCACTAAGAGTCATTCTTCTGATCAGTGGCTCTATGCAAATAGCAACATTTGAAAACGTTGCTGAGATTTGTCATTCTTTTTTTATTGTAAAAATAGGGTATAGAGGGGTTACAGTTGCATGAGTAAGGTAATAAGTGCATTTCCTATCGAGCATTGTTACTTCCTCCTTTGTTTTTCCCCTACCATCTCTTCCCCTCCTACCTCCCCAACTCCCCCGCCCTCCCCAACTTATAAAGTTCGTTTTCAACATAGTGTCTTGTACATATTATTGTTATAATGGGTCATCCTGTATCCTTATTTCAGCATTTTGATATTTCCCTTCCCCTCCCCAAATTAGAAAAATGTATATACAAGATGCAGGGCACCGATAGCAAATACAGTGAAATTCTTTAACTTAGCAGAGGTAGAAAGAGGAGTTACATTTCATTGTTCTCACACTGTGCTGCTTGCCGTTTGTGGAATCAAATAGGTTATTTTTATTGTGATTTACATAGTACTATAAGCATTATAGAGGCTATGGAAAGTCTCAGTGTGAATTAATTAATAATATTAGAGTAACCTCAGACTAACAAGACATCTGAGCAGTAGTTCTTCAGCCTGGAGTCTGCATGCACTTGAGCATGCACTTGATAAATTTTGGCCTAAGCAGCAAAAGCTATGGGGGACAAATTAATTATATAATTATTACTTTTTAATTTGTTTCCCCCAAAGGGAAAATATATTGAAATAATCCTTAAAAGCAGGTAGGGCCCATTAGTTTCTGATTTTTTGCAAACTCTTTTTATCATATCAAGATTCCTGTCTCAGAATTGTGACTTATGTAACTGTAACCCTTCTGCACATCTTTACAATAAAATTTAAATTAAAAATAAAATAATTGTCAGTTACCTTTCCTTCATTGACTTAACTGCAAAAAGAAGACATTAGAAAAGAGTATTTTAAACTTACTTCTCATATACTTGTTTTGCATCGATTTCTAAATATCTTTTAATTTCTTTTTTTTTCTCATTCCACTCACAATTGATTTCCAATTTAAGCTATAATTTGATTGTGACTCCAAATAGCTGGGAAGAAAATTTCAGCCAAGTCATTTACACAGATTAAAGAAATATTGGAAAGTACTATGGTTGGGCAAGAGTTAAGCAATGGTTGGTCTAAGTCATTTTCTAAAACCAGATGATCTTTTTGTTTAACGTTCAAAGTCATTGTTTTGTACAGGTAAAACAAATGGTTGTTCCAGTATTGGGGTATGATATTCTAAGAATTTCAACTCATTCTCTCATTTCATCCTCTTAGTTATCCTACAAAGTTGGTTCTTGATGATATCGATAGCATAGCATATAAGGAACAAAACAGATGACTTACCTCATAACACTAGGCAGAAGATTACAATGGGTTGTAAATAATTAATTTCAGGACCCCATCTTAAGTTATTATGCAATATTACCTTTACACTTTTAGCAATACATTATGAATGATTTCCATTTCAGCAAATGTACATCTGCCCTAATATTTTCATTCTTCTGGTGGTTTGCAGTTTTTTTTCTAGCACCAATCCTCAGGATAAATACATTTAGATTGTATCTAGCTTACTTCATAATAAAAATGTTTCTGTCACAAACATATTTGAACATGTGTAAATTTAGGATTATTTGTATAAATCTTTATATAATACATCTTGCCTTTCTTGCCAGTAGGAGTTCGTTTATTCACCATAATTACTTGCTGTACACTGATTCCTTTATTCTTTATCTTAAAGCAATTATGGTAATGTGAGAAATATTTATCAAGTACTTACTGTGTGGTGGACAGTCAAAAGCTGGTGGATTCAACACAGAGCAAATGCTAAAGTGTTTCTAGAATGGCAATTCTCATTAGTAAGTGAATTTTAAAGAAAACACACCTTAAAATCCTGATTATAGAAACACAGTTTGCTTTTCAAGACGTGTTTAGTGAGTGTGTATGTCTGTGTGTTTTGATACAGACTGAAAAATATATAATGAAAATTATGTTTGATTTACAAAAGAGAAAATAGATATTAGAAGAAAGGGCTTGCTTCTTCAATCACAGGTTTGCCTTTTGTTTCCATTTATATGATCTTTTTTTAAAAATCAGTACAATTAATGTGTGTGCTCTTGTCCCTCAAATAGTTGATGTCATATTTATTGTCTATAAGGTGATTGTTCTTGTAGCTCCCTCCCTGTTATCTCTGCTTGATCACTTCTATTTCTCTCTTGATGTTATTCAAGCATCTGCCTTTCTCATCAGTATGCCTTCCTTTTATGTCTAAAATTGCTAACGTTTAAGTAGCCATTTTTCAATTTTCCTCTCAGTGTGTAGTATATTTACTTCAAAATTAATTTGACTTGAATATGTTACTCTGAGGCTTCCCCTAGAATTTTAAGGGTCCTTGTAGAAAGAAAAGTCAGCACCTATTTTCCATTCACTAATGAAAAACATGTTGAAAACTGTAGGCAGTATTAAAGTTAAAAGCGTATTTATTTTTTAAAATAAGAAATCACATTCACATACCCATGAACAACCAATGCCTGTTTAATGTCAGCATTACATTATTTCCTCCACTTGATTTCACTTTATATACCACCTTTCCCCTCATACTTTATGCTAGACTGTTGAAGAAATTTCCCTTTCTAAAATCCCTAGTACAAGCTTGAGTTGAAGAAAATACAATAGAAGTAGAAGTATACAAAAGTACCCTCAATATTCCCTACACTGAAGGAGTGTTAAACCATACACAGTCTAATACATTTTTCAGATAATTTTTTTCATTGCTCATAGGACATACTTTATTTCCAATCTGCAACCATTAAACATACTTTGTAACTTTACACTGTACAGTTTTACTCATGTCTAAGACACAGGGAAGGACTGTGGTCCTCCTAGCACCCAATCCATTGTGGGAAGGAGCCTTTTGAAGACAAGGTTGCCCTTGGTTTCTTCCCTCCTGATGGGTACACCAGATCCCTCACCAGAATGCTGAGGAAGACAGATTCTGGGTCTTTTTTCTAGTTGCTGGTTTTGGAGCTATTTTTGGCACTGTCCCCAAGGTCTCCCTGGGATTGGGAAGAAGAGGAGGAGGAGAAAGAAAAGGAGGAGGAGAAGAGGAAGAGAAAGAAGAAGAGGAGGAGGAAGTAGAGGAGGAGCTGGGCACATGGGATTCTCTTCTTGTGGAATTATTGGTCACATATTTTCATAATTTTATTTCCCCTAAAATATTGATCAAGGTGCTAATTTGTATGCAATTTACATACTTTCAAGTTTTTATTCATTTTTGAGGTCACTGGCACTCAAAATCTAGGTAGAATTACTGGAGTTAGCTCTTTTATTATACTAGAAATATGTATTGCTTCTTGGCTCAAGAAAATCAAAAGCAAGGAGTGAATGCAGGAGGTTTCTCCTATTAATAGCACCATGAATGTTCATGTGTGAACTGAAGATCTATCATCACTTCTTTTCTAGAAAAGTCTTTCACACTAGTCACCTCCACTAGTCACTTTGTGAGTCACTGTCACAAGATCTGTCTTCATAACATGTCAATCATTAGAGTCCAAGTGTGCATATGTTTTGTTACCTGCATGGACCTAGAAATCTAAGATACCACCAACTGCACACTCCTTTTCAGAATACTATGGTCATATTTCATGTGGAGGGAAAACAATAAGAATTTCTTTTAAGAAATTAAAATTACATACACTCTTTTCTTTTTTATTTATTTATTTTTTATTTGTACAGAGGGGTTACAATTACATGGGCAAGATAATGAGTACATTTCTTATCAAGCATTGTAGCCTCCTCCTTTGTTTCCCCTTCCCACCCTTCC